>NC_026005.2:52035932-52249922 GCF_000442705.2 Elaeis guineensis | reverse complement strand
ACTCCTACGGGAGCCGGACTCTGTCCACAACTCCAAGGGGGACTCCGCTCGGACTCCTACGGGAGCCGGGCTCCGCCCACGACTTCAGCCGCAAGAAGGACTCCGCCCGGACTCCTACGGGAGCCGGACTCCGTCGCCAACTTCAACTGCTGGTAAGCTCCGTCCGGACTCCTACGGGAGCCGGACTTCGCACCTGACTTTAATTGCAGGGGGACTCCGCCCGGACTCCTACGGGAGCCGGGCTCCATCCACGACTCCAAGGGGGACCCCGCCTGGACTCCTACGGGAGCCGGGCTCCGTCCACAACTCCAAGGGGGACTCCGCCCGGACTCCTACGGGAGCCGGGCTCCGTCGCCAACTTCAACTGCTGGTAAGCTCCGTCCGGACTCCTACGGGAGCCGGACTTCGCACCTGACTATAATTGCAGGGGGACTCCGCCCGGACTCCTACGGGAGTCGGGCTCCGTCTGCCACTCCAAGGGGGACTCCGCCCGGACTCCTACGGGAGCCGGGCTCCGTCCACGACACCAAGGGGACTCCGCCCGGACTCCTACAGGAGCCGCGCTCCGCCCACGACTTCAACCGCAAGGAGGACTCCGCCCAGACTCCTACGGGAGCCGGACTCCGTCGCCAACTTCAACTGCTGGTAAGCTCCGTCCGGACTCCTACGGGAGCCGGACTTCGCACCTGACTTTAGTTGCAGTGGGACTCCGCCCGGGCTCCTACGGGAGCCGGGCTCCGCCCACGACTTCAACCGCAAGGAGGACTCCGCTCGGAATCCTACGGGAGCCGGGCTCCGTCGCCAACTTCAACTGCTGGTAAGCTCCGTCCGGACTCCTACGGGAGCCGGACTTCCCACCTGACTTTAATTGCAGGGGGACTCCACCCGGACTCCTACGGGAACCGGGCTCCGTCCACGACTCCAAGGGGGACTCTGCCCGGACTCCTACGGGAGCCGGGCTCCATCCACAACTCCAAGGAGACTCCGCCCGGACTCCTACGGGAGCCAGGCTCCACCCACGACTTCAACCGCAAGGAGGACTCCGCCCGGACTCCTACGGGAGCCGGGCTCCGTCGCCAACTTCAACTGCTGGTAAGCTCCGTCCGGACTCCTACGGGAGCCGGACTTCGCACCTGACTTTAGTTGCAGGGGGACTCCGCCCGGGCTCCTACGGGAGCCGGGCTCCATCCATGACTCCAAGGGGGACTCCGCCCGGACTCCTACGGGAGCCGGGCTCCGTCCACAACTCTAAGGGGACTCCGCCCGGACTCCTACGGGAGCCGGACTTCGCCCACGACTTCAACTGCAAGGAGGACTCCGCCCGGACTCCTGTGGGAGTCGGGCTCCGTCGCCAACTTCAACTGCTGGTATACTCCATCCGGACTCCTACGAGAGTCGGACTTCACACCTTACTTTAATTGCAGGAAGACTCCGCCCGAACTCCTACGGGAGCCGGGGCCCGCCCCCGGCTGTGACTAAAAGAAAACTCCGTCCGAACTCCTGCGAGAGCTGGATTCCGAGCTCCTCTTGGACAGATGGCTAACTACCTCTCCTCGCCAGATACTCCAGCCGCATTTCAGCCGACAGACCTTCGCCCCCTGGCGCGCTGCAGTAACAGCCGCGATTCTGCTCCATTCCCTCCGACAGATTCCATGCGGCTCCATCACTCCACGACCCTGCTCCACCTCCTACGACGGATTCCACACGGCTCCATCACTCCACGACTCTGCTCCACCTCCTGTGATGGATTCCATGCAGCTCCATCACTCCTTGGCAGGCCGAAATAATGGCCACGGCCCTGCCCCACTCCCTGCGGCGGATTCTGTGCAAGTCCACCACTCCCTGACAAGTCATGACAGCGGGTGCTGCTCCACTCCCCGTAATTGATTCCACATGGCGAGCCACGGTGATAGCCACGATCCCGCTCCACCACCCTTCGCAATAAATTTCTCCTGACTCTGGGCGGCCCACGAACAGACGGTTTCAGGCGTCGCCATCAATTTGTTGCCCCCTCTGTCTATAAAAGGGAACCCTAGATACGTTATTCGATGAGCTCTTATTTTTACCTAAAAACTCTGCTAAAATTTTCGTTCGAGCACTCCATTTTTGTTGAGGCAGAGAACTGACTTGAGCGTCGGAGGATCTTGCCAGAGCAACCCTACCTCCGGTTTAGACTTCTTTTGCAGATTCCGACGGCGACCGCGACTCCCTCGACTCCAGCTTCTCCGGCGCAAGCGGATTTTTGCACCAACAGGATTGGCGCTAGAGGAAGGGGCTGTGTCTTCGCGGTACCCTTGTTCTTAAAGGAGCGCTCAACGGGACCGCCTCCGGTCATCTTCTCCGGCACCCACTTTTCCTTTCCCCCACTGGATCCTCGCCTGATGCCTTCTCGCGAAACATTCGCACAGCTACCCACGGCCTCCGCAGCCATATCTCGAGCCCCAGTCCCGCCTCTGGTTTCCCGGGCCCTACATCCTCCGGTAATGGTCGCCGGCATGGAATGGCCGGACAATCGGCCTCTGATGGATTTCGCCAACACCGTCTCGGGGGGATCCCGGCAGGAAGCAATCAACGTACCACCCGTACCCCCCAAACGGTGGAAGACTGAAGAGCCCATAACCTTCGTTGAAGAAGACGCTGAGGGAGTCCAATTTTCTCATAACGACGTGGTCGTAGTTTCCCTGAATATGGCAAATTACGACGTCCGTCGCATTCTCGTCGACAATGGAAGCTCGGCCGACATCTTGTTCTACGATGCCTTTTCAAGAATGTCCATCCTCGATGGCCATTTGAGACCGATTAGCTCCCCTCTGGTAGGGTTTACCGGTGACGCTGTTCCGACGGAAGGAATGATAGCTCTGACTGTGGTCGCAGGTCGACATCCAAGGCAATCCAGGGCTTTGGTGAATTTTCTGGTGGTGAAGGCACCGTCAGCCTACAATGCAATTCTCGGCCGATCTGACCTCAATGCTCTCCGAGCCGTCGTATCAACTTACCATTTGAAGCTAAAATTTCCCACCAACCAGGGGATCGGAGAGGTCTGGGGAGACCAAGCCCTGGCCAGACACTGCAACAATATAGCCTTGCAAAGAAACGATCAACCTGACCCATGTCCCGTCGATGGATTGGATGTTCGTGATGACCTCACCGAAGAGAGGGGCACCCCAATTGAAGATCTGGTACCAATCTCTTTGAATGACGGGAATGTGGAGCATGTAGCGATGATCGGCTCCAACCTGGAGGGGGAGGTGCGGACGCGTCTCATCGATTTTCTATGAAGGAATGCGGACGTTTTCGCTTGGGTTCCGGCAGATATGCCAGGGATTGACACGGAAGTCATGGAGCATCACCTGACCGTCGATCCAACACATCGACCGACGAAAGAAAAAATCCGAAGTCATGCACCGGAGAGGCAGAAGGCAATAACCGAAGAAGTGGACAAGCTCCTTAAAGCCGGATTCATTAAGGAAGTCAATTATCCTGATTGGATTTCCAACGTTGTCCTGGTCAAAAAAGCAAATGGCAAGTGGAGGATGTGCATAGACTTCAAAAAGCTGAATAAGGCCTGTCCAAAGGACAGCTACCCCCTTTCCAGAATCGATCAACTGGTAGACGCGACCTCGGGCCATGAGCTCCTCACCTTCATGGATGCATTTTCCGGCTACAATCAAATCAGAATGGCATCGAAAGATGAAGAAAAGACCGCTTTCATGACTAATCGTGGCCTTTACTGTTACAGGGTCATGCCTTTCGGCCTCAAAAATGCGGGTGCAACTTACCAACGGTTGGTGAACAAAATCTTCAGGGAGCAGATCGGCCGTAACATGGAGGTCTACGTGGATGATATGCTAGTAAAAAGCAAATCTTCCAGAGATCATGTCGCCGACCTCGAGGAGACCTTCGACGCTCTTCGAAAATACAGAATGAAGCTGAACCCAACCAAATGTGCTTTCGGAGTAACCTCAGAAAAGTTCCTGGGCTTCATGGTATCAGGGCACGAGATCGAGGCCAATCCAGAAAAAATTTACGCCATCTAGGAGATGGCCACCCTAAAGTCGATAAAAGAGGTTCAGCACCTCACGGAGAGGATAGCGGCCCTTAATCGCTTCGTCGCAAGGTCGGCCGAATGGTGCTTGTCCTTCTTTCAAACCCTTAAGCAGCCGAAGAACTTCTGTTGGACCTTTGAGTGCCAACAGGCATTCGAAGAATTAAGGAGCTACCTTGGCTCACCCCCGCTGTTAGCAAAGCCTGAGCCTGGGGAGGAGCTATTTTTATACCTGGCGGTCTCTCCCATGGCCCTCGCGGCCGTCCTTGTCAAAGAAGAAGCGAAAGTCCAGCGGCCAATCTACTACGTTAGCCGCACGTTGAGGGATGCCGAGACCAGGTACACCAAATTAGAAAAATTGACTTACGCCTTGTTGATTGCAGCCCAGAGGCTCCGACCCTACTTTCAAGGGCACACCGTGACGCTACTCACTAACCAACTGATTAAGGCGGTTTTGCACCAGGCGGACACCTCCGGGAGGATGGCAAAATGGGCGATCGAGCTCACGAAATTCGACATCAACTATCGACCCAGGCCAGCAGTGAAGGCCCAAATACTGACAGATTTTATAGTAGAGTGTACCATCCCAGAAGAGGCTGAACCTGAACAAAGCAAAGTTGACGACCTGAAGTCCCAACCGAACTCCCCCGAAGAAGAGGCCGATCCCTCTGATCGCTTTTGGGCCCTCTATGTGGACGGATCTTCCAACATGTCGGGTGCAGGTGCAGACCTGATCTTGGTCAGTCCGAAGGGAGTCATCGCAGAATACGCTCTGCATTTTGAGTTCCCCGCAACAAACAATGGAGCGGAATACGAAGCTCTGATCGCAGGACAAGGATCGCCAAAGAGCTGGGAATAGGTCAGCTCCGGGTGCACAGTGACTCTCAACTAGTGGTGGGACAAGTCAGCGGGAGTTACAAAGCGTGGGAAGACAGTATGGCCAAATACCTTGAGAAGGTAAAGGAGCTCACCCCCACCTTTAGCAGCTTCGACATTAGACAGATTCCAAGGTTGGAAAATACCAGGGCTGACCTTCTCTCCAAGCTGACGACGTTGGCTCCGGCCGAATTGCCCAAAGGCGTTCTCTTTGAAGTTCTAAAGCACTCGAGTACAGAAGAATCACAGTCCGTGATGGAGATTGACCACGAGCCCAGCTGGGTCGACCCACTGATAATCTATCTCAGAAATGGAGTTCTCCCCCAGGATGCGAAAGAAGCTCGGAAGCTCCGAAATCAAGCCTCCCGATACATCCTTTACGAGGGCAAATTGTACAAGAGATCATACTCCTTGCCCCTCTTAAAATGTCTCCGGCCCTCGGAAGCTGACTACGCCTTGTGGGAAGTACATGAAGGAACTTACGGAAACTATTTGGGGGCTAGATCTTTATCCCACAAGTTGCTCCGCCAAGGATATTACTGGCCAACAATGCATCATGATTCGATTGAATATGTCAAAAGGTATGATCGATGCCAGAGATACACCAACGTCCAGAGACAGCCCGCCACCGAGCTCACACCTTTGAGTGCCCCATGGCCTTTCGCACAGTGGGGGATGGACATCCTTGGCCCCTTTCCCATGGCGTCTGGGCAAAAGAAGTTCCTCCTTGTAGCGATCGACTACTTCACCAAATGGGTTGAAGCCGAACCACTAGCAAAAATCAAAGAAGCAAAAGTACAAGATTTCGTCTGAAAGTTGATCGTGTATAGGTTCGGTCTGCCTAGAACCCTAATCACTGACAATGGACGGCAATTCGTCGGAGCAAAATTCATCGAATTCTGTGAAGATCTAAACATCTCCCATAACTTCACATCGGTAGCCCATCCCCAGGCGAATGGCGAAGCTGAAGTGACTAATCGAACCCTTTTGCAGGGGATTAAGACAAGGCTCGAAAAAACGAAGAAAACTTAGGCGGACGAACTTTATCATGTGTTGTGGGCGTATCGAACTACCCAGAGGCTACCTACGGGGGAGACCCCCTTTGCTAGCCTTCGGTATGGAAGCCGTCATCCCAATCGAGCTTAAACTCCCGTCAGCACGAGTCGTGGCATTCGACGAGCATCAAAATTTGCAGTGTCTTAGAGCCAACCTCGACCTGCTAGAAGAAAGACGGGAGATAGCTCAGGTTTGAATGGCAGCCTACAGACAGAAAGTCGCTCGATATTACAACGCCCGGATCAAAAACAAAGCCTTTAGAGCAGGAGATCTAGTGCTTCGACGAGCCGCTGTCTCGCAACCTCAGGATCGGAGGAAACTCGCCCCAAACTGGGAAGGACCGTATGAAGTCAAAGAAGTAGTCCGGCCCGAAACTTATTATCTTAAGGAACTCGGAGGAGCCGACCTCCCGCGACCGTGGAGCTCGAAAAACTTACGGATGTACTACCAATAACTTCATTTTAATTGAAAGTTGTATACCTGTATGTCCTTGGACAATTCAAACAAACTGTATCAGAAATGAAAGGGAAACCTCGTCCCGACAAAGTCGAAGGCCCGGTTTCATTTAGACCGGATGGGGGAGAGGCCCTGCAACGCCCATATGCGCCCCCACAGCCCTATTAGGGACAGGAGTAAAATCTCGCCCTAACTTGAGCAAAATCGAAGGCCCGGTTCCATTCAGACCGGATGGAGGGAGAGGCCCTGCAACGCCCATATGCGCCCCCACAGCCCTGTTAGGGACAGGAGGAAAATCTCGCCCTAACTTGAGCAAAGTCGAAGACCCGATTCCATTTAGACCAGATGGGGGGAGAGGCCCGGCAATGCCCATATGCGCCCCCACAGCCCTGTTAGGGACAGGAGGAAAACCTCGTCCTAACTTGAGCAAAGTCGAAGGCCCGGTTTCATTTAGATCGGATGGGGGGAGAGGCCCTGCAACGCCCATATGCGCCCCCACAGCTCTGTTAAGGACAGGAGGAAAACTTCATCCTAACTTGAGCAAAGTCGAAGGCCCGATTCCATTTAGATCGGATGGAGGGAGAGGGCCGGCAACGCCCATATATGCCCCCACAGCCCTGTTAGGGACAGGAGAAAAATCTCGTCCTAACTTGAGCAAAGTCGAAGGCCCGGTTCCATTCAGACCGGATGGGGGGAGAGGCCCTGCAACGCCCATATGCGCCCCCACAGCCCTGCTAAGGACAGGAGGAGAACCTCGCCCTAGCTTGAGCAAAGTCGAAAGCCCGGACTCCTACGGGAGTCGGGCTCCATCCGCGACTTCTATCGCAAGGAGGACTCCGCCCGGACTCCTATGGGAGCCCATAAGAGTCCGGGCTCTGCCACCAACTTCAACCGATGGTAGGTTCTGTCCAGACTCCTACGGGAGCTGGACTTTGTCACCAACTTCAACTGCTGGTAATCTCCGTTCGGACTCCCACAGGAGCCGAACTTCGCTCCGACTTCGCCTACAGGAGCCGAACTCCCGTAGCCTCGCTGAGAGCAGAGAAAAAATTCTAAGCAAAAAAGAAAAAGAAAGGCGATGGACCACATCAGCGACGATCGGAAAACAAACAGCATCCAAGGTGCAGAGAACCCTGTCACAGCAGGGATGGGGGGCTCTCATCAAGAATCCCAGCTTTCAAGGAAGCTTTCGACGCAAATCTGAGGTAGGACAACTTTCTCAGGGTGACAGAAGCTCAGGTCTCCGAGCTCAAGCCCTGAGGGGGACACCAAGCCCGAATGGCCCCCCAGGCGAGTCTGCGGTCGCTGACGGAAAGGATGGGTCGATACGATGGCAACCGGGTATCTTCGAACGATGCAAAAATTGAAAAGAAGCTCGGCAAGCAACAATTCAACACGAATAAAAGAGCCACCGATGACCTAAGGACGACGTCAAAAAAAAAAAAAAAGAGAAAAAGAGAGAGAGAGTGAAGAAAGAAGAAGAAAAGATGAGAAAAGGAAGGAAGTTCGGCAGACAACAAGTCGATGCAAAGTACGGACGAGGTAACAAAATATCCTTCTTATTTTTCAACTAACAAGATATACGTTACAAGACCCGGAGGGCCAGAAAAGAATGCATTATTACAAGGCTCGAGAACACGGCTTGGAAAGGATACACCGGAGGCCGCCTCAAGCTGCAAACTTCTCTTCCCATTTCTGTCCTTCCCAGCCACGTTTTCCAGTGCGTGTGGCAGGCCTATCGGCTCTCGTCCCGCCTTGTCTCGCTCCACCTCCGAAGTCCCAACCCCAGGGGGAAAAGGATGGGATAGATTCCAGGGGGCAGTAAGGGCAACGGCAGCGGCGACGAAGACCTGTTTCAAGAAGAACCGGAGTCACACCGGAGGCAGCGGTGGTGCCAGAGATATGCACCATCACCGAATGCTCCGTGACAACTGCCGTCCAAAGTGTTCCGACAAGGTCGGCATGCGCTACTTCCACCGTCCCCGCAACAAGTTTTACTGCCCCACCGTCGACGCAGACCACTTCTGGTCCCTCGGCCCCGACGACATCAAGGATCCCGCCACAGCTTGTGACGACAGCTCTGCCCTCCTGACTGGTGCCACCCCGTCTTGCTACTCTGAAATTCTCAGGCAGAACGCCTTTACCGGCGGTTCCCGTTATTAAACCCCTGTTGTTGAAGGAATTCTTCCTTGAGCCCCCTTTGAAGCGACGGGGACCTTCAGCGGCCGCTCGATGACCGGAGAACTCGCAGACCTCTGTTCTCCTCCTTGCCTTCCTCCAAGCCCTTGGCATTCTCTTGAGGATGGCCTCCAAGGTAGAGGATCTGGCGGGGAAACCCCTTAGAGAGGAATCGGGGGGCTGAAGATGGCAGAGAGACGGCAAAGGCCGGCACGGAGGACGCTCGGAGTTGGCGGGGGCACCGGGGGAGTGGCTGAGTAGCTAGGCTCTCAGACGAAGGAAAGGTGCCATCCTTTAAGCGGAGTAAAACCCCGAAGGAAGGGTAGGGGGTTTAAATAGGCAGCGGATCTCAGCGCAATTATGGTGGCGGGTGTCCCTAAACCAACCGGTGCTTACCACGTATCCCGCGTGTCCCACTCGCCGCTATCGAGGATTGACTGTTCGCAAGTTTCCATGGCGCGATGCTTGGGATCACATCTCGATGGGAGTTCCGAAAAGACCCTTTGGGTCGCCTTAATCGGAAAAAGGGCTCTAGCATGCGCGCATTAAATGCCGACATATCCGAGGATGGTTGCACCCGGACGTCAGGGGGAGAGCTTCGGCCGCGACAACCTCTCTGTACTTCCTTCATTCGAAATTCAAACTCGGAAGTGGGAGGACTGGTGTTGGGCATAAAATATCCTCGGTCGAAGTTCTTGGCAGGGTCGACCCTCGCGAGTCTCTTCCGACTTTCGACAACTATTGGTAAGCTCCGCCCGGACTCCTACGGGAGCCAGGCCCCGTCCATAATTTCTGCAGCAAGGAAGACTCCGCCCGGACTCCTACGGGAGCCGGGCTCCATCCACGACTCCAATGGGGACTCCGCCCAGACTCCTACGGGAGCCGGGCTCCGTCCACAACTCCAAGGGGGACTCCGCCCGGACTCCTACGGGAGCCGGGCTCCGCCCACGACTTCAACCGCAAGGAGGACTCCGCCTGGACTCCTACGGGAGCCAGGCTCCATCGCCAACTTCAACTGCTGGTAAGCTCCATCCGGACTCCTACGGGAGTCAGACTTAGCACCTAACTTTAATTGCAGGGGGACTCCGTCCGGACTCCTACGGGAGCCGGGCTCCGTCCACGACTCCAAGGGGGACCCCGCCCGGACTCCTACGGGAGCCGGACTCCGTCCACAACTCCAAGGGGGACTCCGCCCGGACTCCTATGGGAGCCGGGCTCCGCCCACGACTTCAACCGCAAGGAGGACTCCGTCCGAACTCCTACGGGAGCTGGGCTCCGTCGCCAACTTCAACTGCTGGTAAGCTCCGTCCGGACTCCTACGGGAGCCGGACTTCGCACCTGACTTTAATTGCAGGGGGACTCCGCCCGAACTCCTACGGGAGCCGAGCTCCGTCCACGACTCCAAGGGGGACTCCGCCCGGACTCCTACGGGAGCCGGGCTCCGTCCACGACTCCAAGGGGACTCCGCCCGGACTCCTACGGGAGCCGGGCTCCACCCACGACTTCAACCACAAGGAGGACTCCGCCCGAACTCCTACAGGAGCTGGGCTCCGTCGCCAACTTCAACTGCTGGTAAGTTCCGTCCAGACTCCCACGGGAGCCGGACTTCGCACCTGACTTTAGTTGCAGGGGGACTCCGCCCGGGCTCCTACGGGAGCCGGGCTCCGCCCACGACTTCAACCGCAAGGAGGACTCCGCCCGGACTCCTACGAGAGCCGGACTCCGTCGCCAACTTCAACTGCTGGTAAGCTCCGTCCGGACTCCTACGGGAGCCGGACTTTGCACCTGACTTTAATTGCAGGGAGACTCCACCCGGACTCCTACGGGAGCCGGGCTCCATCCACGACTCCAAGGGGGACTTCGTCCGGACTCCTACGGGAGCCGGGCTCCGTCCACAACTCCAAGGGGACTCCGCTCGGACTCCTACGGGAGTCGGGCTCCGCCCACGACTTCAATCGCAAGGAGGACTCCGCCCGGACTCCTACGGGAGCCGGGCTCCGTCGCCAACTTCAACTGCTGGTAACCTCCGTCCAGACTCCTACGGGAGCTGGACTTCGCACCTGACTTTAGTTGCAGGGGAACTCCGCCCGAGCTCCTACGGGAGCCGGGCTCCATCCACGACTCCAAGGGGGACTCCGCCCGGACTCCTACGGGAGCCGGGCTCCGTTCACAACTCCTAGGGGACTCCGCCCGGACTCCTACGGGAGCCGGGCTCCGTCCACGACTTCAACCGCAAGGAGGACTCCGCCCGGACTCCTGCGGGAGCCAGGCTCCGTCGCCAACTTTAACTGCTGGTATACTCCATCTGGACTCCTACGGGAGCCGGACTTCACACCTTACTTTAATTGCAGGAAGACTCCGCCCGAACTCCTACGGGAGCCGGGCCCTGCCCCCGGCTGTGACTAAAAGAAAACTCCATCCGAACTCCTGCGAGAGCTGGATTTCGAGCTCCTCTTGGACAGATGGCTAACTACCTCTCCTCGCCAGATACTCCAGCCGGATTTCAGCCGACAGACCTTCTTCCCCTAGCGTGCTGCAGTAATAGCCGCGATTCTGCTCCATTCCCTGCGACGGATTCCACGCGGCTCCATCCCTCCACGACCCTGCTCCACCTCCTGCGACGGATTCCACGCGGCTCCATCACTCCACGACCCTGCTCCACCTCCTGTGACGGATTCCACGCGGCTCCATCACTCCTTGGCAGGCCGAAATAATGGCCACGGCCCTGCCCCACTCCCTGCGGCGGTTCTGTGCAAGTCCACCACTCCCTGACAAGTCACGACAGCGGGTGCTGCTCCACTCCCCGTAACTGATTCCACGTGGCGAGCCACGGCGATAGCCACGATCCCACTCCACCACCCTCCACAATAAATTTCTCCTGACTCTGGACGGCCCACGAACAGACGGTTTCAGGCGTCGCCATCAATTTGTTGCCCCCTCCGTCTATAAAAGGGGAACCCCAGATACGTTATTCGATAAGCTCTTGTTTTTACCTAAAAACTCTGCTAAAATTTTCGTTCGAGCACTCCATTCTTGTTGAGGCAGAGAACTGACTAGAACGTCGGAGGATCTTGCCGGAGCAACCCCACCTCCGGTTTAGACTTCTTTTGCAGGTCCCGACGGCGACCGCGACTCCCTCGACTTCAGCTTCTCCGACGCAAACGGATTTTTGCACCAACATATATGTATATATATATATATATATGTATATGTATATGTATATATGTATATATATGTATATGTATATATATATATATATATATATATATATATATGTATGTATATATATGTATGTATGTATATCTATATATATATATACATACATACAAATACATACATACATATGTGTGTATATATATATATATATATATAATTCGATCCGCAAGATGCGCATGCTCAGCCATTTGCAATGCTTTGGACCCGTTCATTTCTCTCAGCCTTTTATTATTTTATTCCTTTCAGTACTTGTGGGTCCTTCACGTGACTTGCCATAACCCTTTTAACTGCTAATCAGTACCGTCCCCAAGCTGTGCTTCTGACACGATACCAATATCAGACCCCACGGAACAGCAAACATGATTTGGACTTCCTCGCGATCGAAACACCAAACATACCAATCAAGTCCTGGGACCCACCATCAAAACACCGAAGAGAACCAATCCACAGCGGAACGACAGATCGCTCGAACGCCTTTGTTTGACGAATCTTGCTACGTGGGGCCTTATATCATCTTCCGTACGATCCAGCCGAGAATGATATCATTTGAATCGATTCGATTGATAGGTGAACTGCTGGGGCCCATATAGGCTCAAGTATTAGATTCGGTGTATGAAACTTCCGCCTGGTTGTCCCCGGCCGACCTCCACTGAGGCCTGAGGACCCTTTACGTGGTCGACAAGATGTCCTCCCATGTCAATTTGGAAAGAAGAGTAGCGTGTGAGGTGGTAACCAGCCCAAGAATCCATGCACTTTGACTCACAAGCCGACGGCACTTTCTTCCCTCCAAGAAATCTTAGATTAATATACGATATATTTAATTATTTATTGCCTAAAGTAGTTGGTAGATTATTATATAATATATTGACATTTCTAAGGTAAATTTAAGCCAAGTCTCTTGGTTATTCGCAGACGAAAGTGTAATCTGCAATCCAAACCACGGAGTGCATATTGACGAGTCCAAAAAAAAATTGAAAGTATTGCTTGCAAAGCAGATGCAATGTTTCTAGCCATTCAAGAACTATTCTTCAAGAAAAGCGTTTTCCCAGACTTCGGTACCAACCAGAAATTTTAGAAAGGTCAAGAAAGCCCGAATAGGAGGTGCACCAAGCCTAAAAGGCTATGACATGGACTCAAACACGGATCTTCAGATTCATGCCACCTAAAATCATTTGGATTGAGCACATATGATGATTTGAATTCTTAGAATCAAGTCCGAGCCAAAGACGAAGACCAAAAGATCCAATGATACCCTGCTTACTATCAAAACTTATCAGATAACTAATTGCCATTTGAAGTTTCTGATTAGCCTTCTTACTATTGAATTTGAAGAAATTTCTTCTAAAAGTTTTTTTTTTTCTGGAATGGTTGCAGATGATCTATATGAGATTAGGCTTAATTTCGTTAAGTCTACTTGTAGTTTAAAAAGTAACACTTAATCCACTTGAAGTTAGATCCATCAGAGTCCCTCATTCTCTATTACCCACCTGTGTAGTGAAATAACATCAAGGGTTTATTTTTTGTGTGATTCTATATGATTTTGAATCCTTATTCTTCCCCAAATCACAAAATCAAAATCATATTTCTCCAAATCAAAGATTTTTCCATCAAATTGAAGCTTCCATTCACCAAATCGAAGTGAAAAATCAAGCAGAAAATCGAAAAAGAGATATGCTGCAACTTTTTTGTTTTTTCATTTTGGATTTCATAAGATGAATCTCTTTGTTTTCTAAGAATTATTGTATGGGGATTAAGATGTTAGTTTTCCGAGATGACTCTTGTGGATTTTGTGTTGAAACTTCATAGTTTTTGGAATGTAATGTTTGAAACTAATTATATGTGATTATATATGGAATGCAGTGTTGTATAGATTTTTGCTTTGTTTTTGGAAAGTGATGTTGAACTTAGTTGTATAGAATATAATTACAAATTGCAATGAGATGAAATCAATTTGGTCTAATAAAATTAAATGTTGTGTTTTGTAGAGTTCATTATATTCTCTGAAGCCAAATGAATTTAACGATACTATTTAAACTATTTCAAGAAGAGGTTATTGTATTTTTGCTATTGGTGTATAACTACTTGATACCTCATAGCGATCTTAACATTATACCAAAGTTATGGTTCAAGCACATACCAATGTTATGATGTATGAAGCTTATTAAACATATGCATGAAACTTACGTAAGAAACTTATGCATTACACTTAACTTTGTACCACTTGAATAAGTACATCATTGCGGATTAGAATGTTATTACAGAACGTCATTATACAATGTTCTTTCCATGTGTATGTTACCCATCTATATATACCCATCTATAAATTTCCATCTATAGATTGAAATTTAGCTCATTCATCATTACTTCCATTAGGGATGTCATCGGATGAAAAAGAGTATGAGCTAGAAGATCTTTCTTATTCTACTAAGCCATAGGAAATTTAATTCAGCTCGAAATCTGACCACGACTAAATGGTGAAAGGGGTCAAATGATCAAATTCAGCATTACGAATGGAAAAATAAAATTTTGTTAGTGGCATCTCCAAGGATTTCACTAATGGAGCGAGGAATGCCATTTAGGTTTTCATAGAAGACTACAACTTCAAAGATAGATAGATCTTTAGCACACCACATAGATAGGCAATGCTAGAAACAATATTCTTGAAAATTTCAATATCCCAAGTATGAGGTAGCACACCATATAAATCAAGAATCACACAAAGATGCAGATGTTGAGGAGCAGTTCCATCTTTGCAGGAACAAGGTCAAGTAGAGAAAATGAAGAAGTCATGAAGATAGATTCGTGATGCAAAAGTGACCAAGTAGGTATTATAGCCCAGCTTAATTGAATCCTAATCAAAACTTAGATTAAGGTGCTTGAGAGCTTGCGCTACCTTAGATGTATTCAGAAGGTAGCCCCTCTCTCTTATTGGATGTATGTGAACCAAACCAACAACATGGAGCTCTCAATAGCACTGTAAATAAATAACTTTAGTTGTCAAGAAAATCTTGAAGTTTTCTGACCTTCAACAAAGAACTCTCTCATATTCTCCATATTTTGGCCTAACCTACAGTGCTAGGAAAAACCTACAATTCTAGAGGATTTATATTTCTCTATATCTATTTGTTGGAAATAGATGAGGGCTTTTCTGCATCGCATTGCATTCCTAGAAATGACCGTAGTGCTTCATTGCATCCCTAGGGATGACCCTCCCAAAAGGATTAGTTTGGAAAATTGCTTCTATGCATCTTTAGGGATAACTTTTCCCATAATGGTTGAGAAGACCCATAGTTCAGAAAAAATTATTACATCTCTTGGATTGTTATGAGAAGTAATTTTTTTGGAAAACACCATTAAACATGCTCGATAATAGAATTTCATTAAAACCATTAAGAGAAGTCGTTTCAATTATTAATCGACTAAAATTACTTTCATTAATCTAGAATGTTTAAGTACATACTCAATAACACCATTAAACATCAAGTATAAACAATAGTCAAGGAAAACTATAACACCAAAATCAAATAATTTATAAGGCAAGCACCGTTGTTCTTCATTGGCCCTAATCCCTTCAAATAGCAGAGTGCCACTAATAAGAATAAACATCTAAGATACAAGCAATGCATACTTGTAGAACTTCTCCCTCCCTTGAGTTATTGCTTCCCTTCCATAGCTACGTTTTCCTTAGTATGAGCAATTTCTTCCTTCTCTTTTACAAAATCTTCTTCTTATTGAAGCCATATAAATTTATCTAAAATTTTAGCAGCAAATTCAATCTTATGCTTGCAAGTATGTAGGAGGGTCAATCCACTTAAATTATACTTGTGTTGCTCATCAATCTACAAAGCAATATTCCAAATACTCAAACTAGCTCCCACATCCAACTAGAAAAAATGAAAATCTAAAAACATTCAAGAGTTCACTATGTATTTGGAGTAATCTCGGAACCATCTTCTGAAATTTTCCCTGGTCTATGATGTTCTAGCAATTGTCTTCCCCCACAATCATAAAAATTCTGTCTAATATTGCTGTTGCTTGATAAGATAAGGCTGACAACATATTTTAAAGCACCTATGTCACTTTATTTAGAAGATTTTTTTAAGAATTAATAAGTTTCAAAACAAAAACAAGAATTACATGATGTAGCTTACTCGATGGCTTCCTTCTTGCTCTTCTCCTTTATATTGGTAAAAGGAGGCTTGAATTTTAAAGAAAAGTCTTGGATTTGGAGAAACAAGCTTTGGGTTGGAGATTTAGGGAGGAAAGGAACTTCAAAATGTATGACAATAAGTCAGACATAAGAAGACAATGGTTTTTGATACTTAATTCATGCCCTGTTATATAATAAATGGGTAATAGTGCATTACAGAGTCTAATGGATTTGACCTTAGATGTGTTAAATGCTATTTTTCAAAACATAGATGAGCATAATGAAATCAGGCCAAACCTTCGATAGATAATCTATCTTTTTTTCTCTTTTTACTCAGATTGCTTAGGTTAGATGTTTTAGAACTCTAGTTTTTGAGTGTTGTTCTAGTTCTATGAAGCCCCCATAAGTTTTCTTTGATATAAGGGGCTTGGAATAGGGTTGAAATTAGATCGGATACAGATCTAATACCAATATATCTGTATCTATATTTGTTTTATTTGATAAATACAAATATGGATATTGATATTATTTGAATGTAAAAATTTATATCCATATTTGTTTTAAAGTGATATGGATACAATTCAGATACTAAAAATATAGATACAATTATGGATATAAGTTGGATAATTAAACTTGATGAGTAGAGAATCAAACATATTACTAAATAGATGATAAATTAAGTTAATAATATATTTATATAGTTGTATATTTCTCTTAAAAATTAATAAATACTATATAAAATTATATAGAGTTAGAGATAGATTCAGATATTCGGATCTGGATTGGACAGTTGCTTATCCATATCTATTTTTTTTATGAATATAGATGTAGATATAGATATTAGTCGAATTCTTAAATTTCTAGACATATCTAGATTGATTCGGAAATCAAAATACATACGGATATTATCTATAACCACTTTCACCCCTAGCTTGAAACCTACAAATACCCTCCATTTATTCTTATCGATCATTAGAGCATTAATAAAATTTTGACATAAGATTCTTCTCAAATTCTTAAGTGGTGAGAGGCTATTTGAGATCCAATGAAATAAAGCTACGATTTGAGAGAAGGCCTTGGTGGGATGCTAGTGTACTGTTATCATGGTCTTGTAAAGATTAGAGGTGGCACATTGGCAGTCTAGTAGGAAGATAAGGTGGGAGTCTTTCTAGTTTTCTTAGCTTAGGTCTATTTTTCAATCCATTACCCTTATTTGCCTACTTTAGTTCTAGTTATTAGTACAAATTTTTTTCTAGCTTATTTTTCTACTTCTAGTTGATGTTGTACAACTTTGATTTTGCATGATATAAGGAATCTTATAACATTCCTTACCTACATCGGATTTGGCATTAGAGCTTGCTCTTTTCTTTTCTTTTCAATTTAAGATTTAAAGAAATAAAAAAGCACGAAAATGTAAAAATTTTTCTTCAACTCTATTAAATTTAAAATCAAAGCTGCATAGGTTTGGAGTTTTTGTTTTTATTATTACTACTTTTTATTTAGATCTTTGATTGTTCTATGATGCATGCAGTCCTAGAATGGGAATTTGAAATATTTTTCAAGGTTCTATTTTGCTTTGAACTCTTATTTTGATTTTGAATGTTAGCTACTTTCAAAGTCCTTCTTGCTCTCAAATTGTTTTAAAATTCTAAATGTGAGTTTTCAAATAGAAATAAAGTGCACACTGTGGAGTTGGGCTCTAGATGTTAATTGTTGATTAAGTTCACTAGTTGACTTAGGTTTCGATCGGTTGATTGAGTTCCATCTTCTAATAGAGATTTCATTTTGTCGGGATTAATTAGTACTAGCTGCTACTAAATTAACTTTATAAGAAATTCTTTCTATCGAAAGAGAGTTATCAAATAGTTTGTCCTTTGATTTTTACTTCTTTAGAGTGTGAGGATAATTAGCACTCTTAGGGGGCATTTGGTGACCCAATTGGGATCACCATGGTAATCTAAGATTACCGATGATCCAAATTCTAAGATGATTTGATCCCTAATGATCTAAAGTCACTATGTTTGGTTGACCATAGTGTAGTGATTAAAGATCTCCGGATATGTACAAGTAACTTATTGGATATGCTACGAGAATCTAAGATTATCAACTATATAATACCAAAAATATCCCTGACATATCTAAGATGAAAAGAAAAAATGATAGAAGAGAGATGGAAGAAGTGGAAAGCCTCAGATTATTGTAATTGGGTTGAGAAAACAAAATCACCGCTTCGAATCACCCTCTCAACAAAGCTTTAGAAATTGGGATTGAGGATTGAGACAGAAAAAATTTTAAAAAAATATCTAATAGATTTTTTCTCTTTCTAATCATCATAATGAGAAAAGGAAGGATTTTCTTTTTTTCATGATAACGCCCCAACTACCCACCCCAGCACGTATAAAGAATATCATGTACACGCATGAAAAATATCACAACAAAAAAAAAAGATAGATTTCTCTTCCAAAAAGTCTCTCGATTATAAGGATATTTTGATTAATGTATTTTAATATAAGATCATAATGATGAAGTGATGTTAGATATCCATCCTCAAGAGAAGATTTTGAGGGTGATTTGAAATCACTGTCATGTAGGATCACCATGATGCAATCAAATACGGTGATCTTATCATTTCCATCCACATCATCCTTGATCTTAGATGGATCATCCCATACCAAATACCCTCTTATATCCTATCCAGAGTATTATAGGCTATGATCCTAACATGTTTAACCTAGTAGTGTGCATCCTCATTCCTCGATTACTTTGAAGCATCCCCCACCCCATACATGCAATCTCAATTATAACCTTGCTAATACAACATAACTTAATCAAAAATAAAGATAGTATGATCTGACTAGGAACTAAGTTACCACCAAAACTCTTTTACTGGTAGCCCCAAGTCTTGATAGATTTGGACTACTAATCTTAACTTGTAGGTCATGCTGGTGCATACATCGACCTTATACTAAATTGAACCATGAATAACCAGACAAACAACACCAACCCTAAAAATGAGTTCTCATAAATTGCATCGAGCAAGCCAAGAAGTAGCAAATGGATTTGAATAGGACTCAAGCCAAAACTCATCCAAGAGTTATAGAAAATCAAAACCTATAGGAAAAATCACAAAACTAAAAACTAGTCCCAACGTGATGATGCAACCCCCAATAAAGGGAGGCATGCCTCAAGCCCTTGTGACCCCACAGTGGGTCGATTAGACCTACCTTGCCTGAGATCCTAAAGGCCTCCATAAGAGAGTAGGACTTGAAGTGGTGGACTTTCATGATCAACTAAATCTCGATTCCTTCCTAGACTGGCTCTCAATAATTGAAGACTACTTATTCAAGGTATAAAATAACTAGGCCTAAGAATATTAGGCTTGTCAGAAATAAGCTTACAAAACATACAAGAGGAAAACAATTGAAATATAGTGACAATGGTTCTAAACCCCCTCCAATAAATGGGAGATGATGAAAGAAGATTTTAAGAAGTATCTTTCTAACTTAGTATATCTATGAAAAGCTTCTCCAACTCAAAAAAAGAATGCTCACTATGATTTAATACACCGAGTGGTTCAATAAGCTTACCGCTATATGTGAGCTATCAAATGATGATGCACATCAACTTGCTTAATATTGGTATAGTTTTTATCTGGACATCAAAGCTAACTTGGCTCTCCATCAACTCGGTGATCTACATGAATTGCCTTCTAGCAAGCAATCCACTGGGAGAAGGTGGTTGCATTCCAATCTAGAAGGCTAGCCACTCAAATCGAGGGGTCTATGAGTTGGCATGAAAAGGTCTCTCGCTATATAACCAAATCAATCTACCCTACTCAAATGATCTATGAAAGTATCTTATAACCAATGGTGGTAGTATCATAAATCTAGCTTCCATTAAGTATGTAGAGAAGCTACGTCTGAGGATTGAAAGGTATCCTGAGAAGCACTCTAGCTTGATTTAGATGCAACACCACCAGTAACAAAATCAACAACATTAGGATCGAAAAGACAATAGTAATCTACAAACTCAATAATTCTTTACCAGAGTGCTTAATTTCTTTGAATTTGTGTTGAACAACTCTTTCTCTCCCCTATCCTTCAAGCTGAAGTTTAGTGAAATCCTACACTTCGGTGATAATAGGAGAAATTTCCCTCCAAATACAAGCCATTTTTCTGACGAATAGATGTTTGCCTTTAATGTTAATGATAAGAAATACAAGCAATTAGCAGGAGCCACTTTGTGAGGGAGCACTAATGTGGGGATGCAATCATTCCTCCCTCACCCTACCCTCCTTCACCAAAAAGATAAAGTCCAATGGTGGGATCCTCGATGGGGTTGACTCAAACTATTCGGATCTTAAGACCTTAATATGAGAGGTGTAGAATAGCTCAGTGGTCGAGCTAGAGAAGAGACCCAGAAAGTAGGATTGCAAGCCATAAAATAGCAAGGAAGACTTTTTTGCATTTTAGGAAAGATAAGAGAGGAAAATTAGAATGGAACTATGTATTTTAGGAGAGGTGAAGGGTTTTATAAAACCCTTTAAGAGGCTAAGGTGTTTCATCATTTGGAATGGTGCAGTAATGATGTTAGGTCACACATAGGGTGCAGTATCATATTAGGTCAATCAGCGAACTTAAAGGACAATTTAAAAGTCTCAAGCCCAAGGAGGGAAAAGTGCAATTAGGCAAAGTCAACTGGGGCACATTACTATATACAATTTGCATTTTGGCTTCTCTTCTTAGGATTCCTTGATTCCCTTGATTGAGATATTAATGTTACACCCAACTATATATTGCATCCGTACCTAAACAAATGAATAAATGGTTCAACCATATAGAGTCTTTCCCACTAGATCAATTGTGTTGGGACCATTCAACCGACCCTCGACTCCGACTCTTATCGGCTTTATGAACACATTACTCCAACTAACAATCAGTTTATCGACCGACAGTCGGCTATTATCAATCAACAATAGACAACCACGATGACACAGTTAACTTTCGATCAAAGACCATCAACATATCAGAGTTATCGATCGATGCTCATTCGAATCTCCAAGACTACCGACTTACCACTATTACCGATATATAGTCAGCCTATCTTCTCAACACACCTAACTGTTATAAATGGTTATCAATTACGTATCACGATCATTAGTGGGCATAAATGACCCATTAACTTCATGATTATGACCCGATAATTTCATACCATAAAAAGTGAGATCACGTGCTCGATGATTATATTAGGATCATCTATAAAAAAAGATAAATGAACAGCATGGGTGAAACAATTCTGGACTAACACCCTACCATTTCGATTTCATTATCTGCTGTTCATCAACTTTTTGCTGACTTAAGCATTAGAGGGTCCCCGCTGGACACAATTTCGATCTGAAAGAATTTTGTTTTGCAGGTGCTCTTCATCGGTGACAGACGGCAGGAGATTGATCGTAACAGATTGGTACACTAGAAAGGAGAGAAACGATACAATCAACCATGCTAAAAATTAGAGCCCAGCACTCGACAAGTTTGACGAGACAGTCTTTCCATTGGAAAGATGCTCCTCTCCCATCTCCAGTGGCAAAGTTCAATTCTTCACGTTCTATGGTCACCACAGACGCATAGATTATTGCACTCATGTAGCAAATAAAGATTTTGATGGAGACAGTCCAAAGCCTCTAGCAGCAGCAAATCCAACAGCAGTAGTAGCCGTCAGTGGAGCAGTCGGTGGCTCATTTTGTGCCATCTAGGCACAGCCGTCATCCTCCACGATGCTCACATTCCTCTTCTCCAGAGTGGCAACTGTCTTGATACTCTCACCGAGATGGACAGGTATGTTCATGGCACTCCCACTGTGCCACCCATCATTCACGATGTTCTTCCTCTCCTTCTCATGTACACAGTATCAAAAAAGAAAAATGGCCACGGACTCCTTCTACTTCTCCCTCTTCAAGCTCTTCAGGGGGTTCTACCCCTGGAGTTTTTCAGCAATGGCGGCTTGACCACTACAAACATAAGTTCAAAGAGATTGATCATCAGTTTGTTCGACTTCAGGTGGAAGATCAAAAGTCCTCTAACGACTATGACTTTCACACTGCTCAGCCTCTCTCTCGGTGCATCCTGGATGAACTAATTTTTTTTCGATTCAAGATACCGCATATGGAGCCATACGACAACTCCACCGATCCGATCGATCACTTGGAGAGCTATAAGGCTCTCATGATAATTCAGGGGATAACTGACGTCCTTTTATGCATTGACTTCTTAATAACTCTTCCGAAGACTGTTCGAGCTTAGTATTCCAGACTTCAGTAGGAAAGCATTAACTCTTTTGAGCAGCTAGAGCATTTTTTTATGGCCCACTTCAGTACTAGTCAAAGGCTGCCACGAATATCAGATGGTCTCTTCTCTATCAAGCAAAGTGAGACAGAGATGTTAAGGGACTTTATGGCTAATTTCAATGCATCCACACTTGAGGTCAGGAACTTCAATGGAGACATGGTCATATCGGCCATGAAAAGGGGTCTGAAGGGATCCAGATTTACATATTCTTTAGATAAAACTCTCCTCCGGACCTATACTAAACTTCTGGAGTATGCATACAAGTATATTCACATGGATGAAGCTACTTCTGACCAACGTCAGACAGATGAAAAAGATCAGAAGAAAAAACAAAAAAAAAGTAAAGCTTCGATCGAATCAAGTAGGTCGACTATCAATAAGCGAGCTTCACCTCGACGATAAAGTCTGAAGTCAAATAATTATGATAGGTATAACTCCTATACTCCTCTTTCTGCTCTCCGTGTGCAGATCTTGATGGAGATCGAAGAAGAAAAATACTTACGATACCCCCCACCAATGAAAGCGCCATCGAGGAGCCGACACAGAAAGAAGTACTGTCAGTTCCATCATGATCACGGTCACAATAATGAATAGTGTATCCAGCTCAAGGATGAAATAGAGGCTTTGATTCGATGAGGCTATCTCAAGAAATTTTGACGAATCCCCCGACTCAACCTCCCACCGACCAACAATCTTAGCCACAAACTGAGGAGACACTCAACAATCGACCAACGGTGGAAATAATCAATATGATCTTCGGACGATCGAAGAATTGGGGGGCAACTTCTAAAGAAGAGTCGGCAAAGAAATACGACTCGATAATGTAATTATTTTTTTAGAAGATGATGTTCAGAGAATACAAACTCTGTATGATGATGCTGTTGTTGTCTCGACAATAATAGCAAACTATGATGTAAAAAAAAAATTAGTAGATAATGAAAGCTCGATGGTTATTTTGTTTTACTCAACTTTCTTTCGAATACGACTACTAACTGATAACTCAGGAGAGTCTCGACACCATTGATCGATTTCACTAGAAATACAGTTACCGTAGAAGGAGATATTACTCTCCCACTAACTACCGAAACAAATCCATGATAAAGTACTGTTCTTTTAACATTCACGATTGTCTGAATTCTTTTGGCTTATAATGCCATACTCAGACGATCTGGACTTAATGCTCTTAGAACAATAGTCTCACATATCATCTGCTAGTTCGATTTTTGACAAGAAACAGAGTCGGAGAGATGTGTGACGATCAACAACTTGCCCGATGCTGCTTCTATTGGATAGATGTTTGGTCAGGATATCACCTCCCAAGATCTTTTCAGTACTGCACGATGCAGTAGGAAGAAAGAAAAAAAAATAAAAAATAATCAAAATATGTGGATTAACCAAAAAAGAGCTCGCCTCCATGGGGCATGCAAACTTCACTATCAGAAAAAGAAATATTACAAGAGAAAATCTCACCATCAATCCTTGTACACCCAATTTCTCCCTCATAAGAAGTTCTCTCCCATAAAAGCTCTCTCTCTAGGAAAACCCCTTAAACTCCTAAAGCGACTGCTGTCCACTGTCCAGGAGCCTTGCTCCTTCTTTCACAGCATCACGCATCTCTCTCTTCCTTCACGAGTGCTCTCAGGCTCTCTGCGGTGAAAAATCGAGCCACCACCCACCTCTCTGTTGGACAACGGGGCCTTTTAAAGGCCTTAAACCCATGTTAGATTAGGTTTAGGACTCCTAATCAAGCTCAAAACAAGCTTCAGACCGTCAGATCAACACCACAAGCCTCTCAGAGCCATCCGATCACGATCGATCCATAGAATAGTGCCGTGGACTGTGCGAAATGTGTGAAAAACATCCATGCAGTCCACAGACCCCTCCATGCACCGCCCGATCCACCGTGGATTGGGCTGTCGGGCTCCCAGCAAGCCGTGCAGGCCTGGGCCACGGCTATGCGTGGGCCTGGGCTACACCCGCACCACGCATCTGAGCCTGGGCCGCGCCCTGCATGCTCGGGCCTGGGCCGGCCCGTGCGCCTGGGCCGCATCCAGCCGTGCGCTACCATGCCTGGGCCATGAGTGGCCACGCCACCCCATTGGCCTACCGCCGGTGGTTTTTCATCGCTTCAAGTTTCGTTCTGACTTCTCTCGCGCATATCTCCTCCATCCAAGCTTTGTTTAAGATGATCTTGGTCTCGTTGGACTCCATTTTTTATCGTAGATCTCGTTGTAGGCTCAATATAGATCGAATTTTGAGACATCAAATTCTAACAATCTCTATCTCGACTCGATATTTGACCTCCTCCTAACTTCAAGAGCTTCTGGATCTCCTCGGCCCCATGCCCTAGGGCAATCGCCTGCTGAACATAGATGGACAAACATAAAAGTCAAGCCAGGTCGCTCGATCCCATCTCCATCGTATGCTGTGCTCCTCCTGACCTGAGATCTATTTGGGGCATCATCCTGCGGTAATAGGAATCTCACCTTGCGACGTTACTTTTCATCATCCTGAATCTCTTGTCTCGTACCCGATCCACCTTCATCTGGAGCTCCACCTCGCTCTGAGCTCCACTTGACTTTTGAAGCTCCATCTCGCACTGGGCTCTCCATCAGCTAATAATATCATCTCCTCCTCTTTTTCTCCTTCAGAATAATCCTATCACCGCGTAGCACCTTCAGGATTTCTCCACCAGCTACCATCTTGTAGCCTCTCGAATTCAGTCTACTCAGTGAGATAAGATTTCATCTGAAATTGAATATGTATCGGACCTCTCCCAATCTCCTCACTACACCATCATGTGTCCTCCAGCTGACCATCTCGATGCCTCTGATCGCACAGCTCGATCCATCCGGCAGATAAACAGTGCCCTCACTGTTCTCCAGAGAGTCAAACTGCTCCTCTCTACAACATACATGATGGGTGTATGTAGAATCTAAAATTCACTGCTGGAAAGAAGTAGATATCTCATCAGATATCTCCAGGACAATCTTCCTCTGAATCACTACTGACCGTCGTCACAGCAGCCATCGTCTGATTTTTGAGTTGAGGGCAATCTCTGGCTAGATGTCCCAACTCCTCACACTGGTAACACCTGATTTTACTCAAGTCTCTCCTGGACTTGGACCACCCTCGTCACGATCTCCTGTCACTCTGTCTACCGCCTCCTACTCCTCCAGAAGCCATCAAAGCTGAGCTACCGCTACCTGAGCTCGAAGCTGGGTTCTCCCTCCTGAGAACCTCATTCTGGAGTACCACCGTGGTGACCTCGTCCATCTTGATGGTGCTCTTTTTCACTAGAAGAGCAGTCACCAAGGACTCATACGAATGTGGAAGCGACACTAGCAAAATCAGTGCCCTGATCTTCTCCTCAACATTCTCGTCAATGCTGATGAGATCGGTGAGAATCTTCTGGAAGTGGCTGAGATGCTCTTGCACGCTCTGTCCCTCAGTCATCCACAGCTGGTAAAACTGCCTCCAGAGAAAAAGATTGTTGATGAGAGATTTCACCATGTACAACTCCTCGAGCTTCGACCATAGCACCGTCGAAAATTTTTTGCTAAGTACATGGATCATCATCTCATCCGCTAGGTACATGTAGATGGTACTCACTACCTACATTTGTAGTCATCTCCAATCCTGCACCTCCATGGTGGTTGGCTTCTCCTCGCACAAGAGAGCATCGATTAACCCTTGCTGGATGAGCACATCCTTCACCCTTGCCTGCCACAAGAAAAAATTGCTCTTTCTACCAAACTTATTGATCTTCATCTTGATTGATTCTGTCTTCTCCATCTTCAGTCTTGCTCACCACCGCTGCAGTCTACATTTTTATACCACTTTACTCTGATACCACTTGTTAGGTGGATGTCTGGTCAAGACATCATCTCCCAAGACCTTTTCAGTACTACGCGATGCAGTAGGAAGAAAGAAGAAAAAAAATAAAAAATAATCAAAATACGTGAATCAGTCAAAAAATAGCTCACCTCCATGAGGCATGCAAATTTTATTATCAGAAAAAAAAATATTACAAGAGGAGATCTCATCCTCAATCTTCGTACATCCAATTTCTCCCTCATAGGAAGTTCTCTCTCACAAAAATTCTCTCTCTAGGAAGACCCCCTGAACCCTTGAAGCGACTGTTGTATGCTGTCTAGGAGCCCTGCTCCTTCTCTCACAGCATCATGCATCTCTCTCTTCCTTCACGGGTGCTCTCAAGTTTTCTGTGGTGAAAAACCGAGCCACCACCCACCTCTCTGTTGGGCATGGGGGCTTTTTAAAGGCCTTAAACCTATGTTAAATTAGGTTTAGGACTCCTAATCAAGCTCAAAACAAGCCCCGAACCGTCGGATCAACACCGCAAGGCTCTTAGAGCCATCCGATCGTGACTGGTCCATAGAATAGTGTCGTGGACCATGTGAAATGCATGAAAAATGCCCACGCGATCCACAGACCCCTCCATGCACCGCTCGATCCACCGTGGATCGGACTGTCAGGCTCCCAACAGGCCACGTGGGCCTGGGCTGTGCCCGTGCCGCGTGCCTGAGCCTGGGCTGCACCCCGTACGCTCGGGCCTAGGCCGACCCGTGCGCCCGCACCGGCCCATCACCAGCAGTTCTCCATCACTCTGAGTTTTGTGCCAACTTCTCTCGCACATATCTCCTTCATCCGAGCTTCGTTTAAGGTGATCTTGATCTCGTTGGACTTCATTTTTCATCATGGATCTCACTATGGGCTCAATATGGATCGAATCTTACGGCATCAAATCTTAATAGCTTTCTGATTTCTACATAGAATAATCAACCTAAAAACTTTTTGTCCGTTGATAAATTGGATCCAAAGAAAAATGAAGAAAGGGATGAACCAGTCGAGCAATTAGTTTTCATCCCACTAAAAGAAGAAGATCTTGAGAAGACAATTTAAATTGGATCACAGTTGCCTGATTCGGAGCGACAGCAACTAATAAATCTGCTCAAAGCAAACGTCAATATTTTTGCTTGATCGGCTACTGATATGCCAGGCATTCCTCCGGAAGTAATAACCCACCGGCTAAATATTGATCCAAAGGTTAAGCCGGTAAGACAAAAGAAAAGATCTTTTGCTCCTAAAAAGCAGAAAGTCATCGACGAAGAAGTCGACAAGCTCCTTGCAGCTGGCTTCATCAGAGAAGCTACTTATCCCAATTGGCTCGCCAATATAGTAATAGTGAGAAAAGTCAATAAAAAATGAAGAATCTGCATCGACTACATAAATCTAAATGAAGCTTGTCCGAAGGATAATTTTTTCTAACCGAAGATTAATCAACTAGTTGATGCGACTTCGGGATACTGACTCTTAAGCTTCATGGATGCCTTTGAAGGCTACAATTAGATTCGGATGGCATCTGAAGATGAGAAGCACACAACCTTCGTAACCGACAAAGGCATCTACTGTTATAAAGTAATGCCTTTTGATTTAAAAAAATATCGGAGCTACATATCAACAGTTAGTTAACAAAATCTTCAAGACATAAATCGGGCAAAATATGAAAGTTTATGTAGACAATATGCTGGTGAAAAGTCCTCAAACTACTAATCATGTTCAGGATCTGGAAGAAACCTTCAGCACACTTCGACGACATCAGATGAAGTTGAATCTGACTAAATGTGTATTCGAGGTAACTTTTGAAAATTTTTTTAAATTTCTTGTATCACAATCGAGAATCAAAGTCAATCCAAAAAAATAAAGGCTATCGTCAACATGAAATATCCAAGCTCCAAGAAAGAGATACAACAATTTAATGGAAGGATCATCGCACTCAACTGATTCATATCAAGATCGGTAGAAAGATACTTATCTTTTTTCAAGATCTTGAGATAATCAAATAACTTCATATGGTCAGACGAGTGTCGACAATCCTTCGAAGAACTAAAAAGATATTTGACATCTCCATCGCTACTCACAAAACCAAAGGTTGGAAAAACTTTGTATCTTTACTTGGCGACTTCGACGGAGACAGTTAGTTTGATACTTATCCAAAAGGATGAAAATCAAATTCAATGACCTATCTACTACACTAACAAGATGCTTCACAATGCCGAAGTAAGATATTCAAGAGTGGAGAAGATGATCTACGCTCTAATCATATCATCACAATGACTTCGCCCACACTTCTAAGCATATCCCATTGTTATCTTGACAGACCAGCCATTGAAGATAATTTTATATCAACCTGATACTTCAGGTTGAATGACAAAGTGGGCAATAAAATTCAGTGAGTTTGATATCTAATATCGCCCATATCCATCAATAAAGGTGCAAGTTTTGGCTGACTTCATCATCGAGTGTACAATACATGATAATAATCCTGGGGATGAAGCTAATGACAAAATAAAGCTAGTTGAAACTCTTGAGCCCGGCTTAACGTCGGTATGGGTGCTACATATTGATGGAGCATCTAATGTATAAAGAAGTGGAGCTAGTCTTATCCTCACTAATTTCGAAGGGGTTATAACCAAATATATCCTTTGATTCAATTTCAAAGCTTCGAATAATCAAGCCGAATATGAAGCATTCTTAGTCGGCTTAAAAATTACCAAGAAACTTGATATTGACAGTTTGAAGGTCTTCACTGACTCACAGTTGATTGCTAGATAAGTTAAAGGCGAGTTTGAAGCCCGAGACCTTGTTATGATGAAGTATCTTCAGAAGGAGAGAGATCTTACGTTGACTTTAAAATATTTTGAGATCTTTCATATCTCAAGAGCAGAAAATGCTCGAGCCGACGTACTTTTGTGACTCACAATCACTTCTTTCAACTCACTGGATCAGACATTCGTCGAATACCTTAAACAATCGAGTATTGATAAAGTTGAAGAAGTGCTACAAATCAATGATGAACCAAGCTGGATGAACCCCATCATCCAGTATTTGACTGATGAAACTCTACCTACGGATCCCTCAAAAGCTAAACGACTCAGATGGGCGGCCTCACCATATATTCTGATGAATGGCCAGCTTTATAAGAGATCGTTCTCTCTTCTCTTACTAAAGTATTTGAGACTGACAGATGCCAACTATGCACTCAGAGAAGTCTATGAAAGAATTTGTGAAAATTACTTAGGGGGCAAATCTTTGGCTTACAAAGTCTTACGACAAGGATATTACTAGTCCATCATGAAGAAAGATGTAGCTGAACTTGTTTGAAGGTGTGAACCATGTCAGAAATATATAAATATACAACATCAATTAGCCAGTCAGTTAATATCAATTGTTGCATCATGGTCCTTCATACAATGGGCAATTGACATACTTGGTCCTTTCCCTCTGGCATTTAGTCAGAGAAAATTCATAGTGGTCACCATTGATTACTTTACCAAATAGGTGGAAGCTGAATCTCTGACATAAATTACTGAAAGTAAGATGGAAGACTTCCTTTAGAAATCAATCATATGCAAATTCGGCCTACCACATACCATCATCACCAACAATGGTCGATAATTCGATAACTAGAACTTCAAAGAGTTTTGTACAAAATTCTACATTACGCATAAACTCACATTAGTCGGCCATCTACAATCCAATAGTGAAGTGGAAATGACAAACTGAACAATCCTGTATGGACTCAAAATCAGACTGAATGAAGTTAAAGGCCTCTGGGTGGAAGAACTATATCCGATCTTATGGACATATCGAACAACTCCTCGTATACCAACGAGAGAATCGCCATTCAATTTGGCTTATGGAACAGAAGCAATGATCTCACTTAAGATCAGATTACCATCAGTAAGGGTAGGATGATACAATGAGCCGAATAATTCAAAATGTCGGAGAGCCGATCTAGACCTACTTCTAGAAGTCCGACAGCAAGCTCAACTTCTTAAGCCGAAGGTCTTCCATCCAGGAGACCTGATCCTAAGAAAGGCAAAAGTTTCAAAATCTCTGAACCAAGAAAAATTATCTCTAAATTGGAAAGGATCTTACAGAATAATCGAGATACTTAGATCGGACGCATATTGGCTGAAAACCCTTGAGGAAATAGCTATTCTGCGAATGTGGAATGCTAACAACTTAAAGATGTATTATCAATAAAGTTGTTCATATGTACAGTTTTCAGAATGAAACATTAAATTTCAAAATCACAAAAATTTTAGCCGACTACAAAGTGATGTTAGACCGATGAATGGACGATCAATTTCTATCAACTATATTTCAGTTTTTCACTATAAAAACCGACACATCTACTATATCTCGATTTTCACTATAAAAGCCGATATACCTATAGTATCTCGGTACCAACTATATCTTGACTTTTTATTGTAAAAATCGACTCTAATCGAACAACTATTTATGCCAACATAGTTTTAACTAAGCAAAATGCTATACCATTATGACCCAGGTTGAATTGAAACTATACCGACTTGATTACAGTCAGTCGAAGGATATTCCCATCGTTTATTAGATAACCAGACATACTGACTTGACTATGGTTAGTCGAGGGATATTCGACTTATTACTATTTATTCTAATGCCTAAAAAGTAAAGTATGTCTATTGATATTCGACTAACGGATGATTCTACAATTACTACCGAACGTTCGACTTGTCGATCGATCTTCGATTGTCAAACTACGACATTGCAAGTATACACAAGGAAGATTGAATTTGCACTTAAAAATTTTTTCTTTCATTCATTGAAAGGAAAGTTACAAAATTGGACTAAACTCCAATTATAAAATTTTTGATTACAAAAGAAAAATAAAAATATTACACCGATCACCAGTCGTCGTCTCCATCTCCTTGCTCCGGTGCAGCATCAATGACTGAAACAGCTTCTGGTGCAGTCGGTGCATTGTCTTCAGTCGATGTGGCCTCTTCTTCAGTAGCTTCATCTCTCAAGCTAGGAGGAATGATGCTGCTCTAGTTTAAATCTGGGTATAATTTTTCGATCGTATCTCGACCGTCCTCATACCTGACACAATAAGAAGCATATCTGCCTTCGAGAATTTCTTTCTTAAACTCTTCAGAATTTTTGAAGTTCTCGACGGCTTGATCCAAGGCTTGATCCAAGGCTTCCCTCATCGACTCTGCTTCAGCTCGCATGGAGGCCGACTCAGCATCAGCCAGTGCCAACCTTTTCAGGATGGCCCGATGCCTTCTACATTCGGCTTCAAGTTCATCAATGCACCCATCCCTCTCTCGTCGAAGCCAATGGATGGAGTGCTTTTTGCTCTTGATCTGCAACTCAAGAGATAAATATTTTGGCAAGCCGACTCAAGTTTGGCTTCGAAAGATTGTAGATCGATGGTCAAACAGGAGACTTCTTCCTGAAGCTTTGCCTCCCACTCAGTCACCGCCTGGAGTTGTTCGAGGGCAGCCATCTTCTCAGCATTAGCGGCCGCTACTTTGTCCATCCAGGATCGATGGAAGTCAACAATCTTCTGATAGTCGACCTCCAGGTCGTGCATGTCATGTGCCCACCAAAAGTAGAAGATGAATCAAGTCAGATAAAAAAAAAAGAAAATATGTTGAAGAACTTACCTCGAGTATCATCGGGTAGAAGGAAGAAAATATTTCGGTGACCGTCCTGTTCTTCCTGTTCTCCCAATCAGTCGGGAGAAAAGCAACTTGGATGAGTAACTTGGTTAATGTCAGATTAGCCAAAGCCGACTCACCCTCAGGGATCCTAATGTCAAAAAGGATAGGAAGGCTCGATGACCCATCATCTGCTGAGGTCGTCGGTGCCTTCCCCCAATCTCTGATCGGCAACCCTGCACTCGAGAACACAAGAAAATCAAAGCTCGACTGCACCTGGGAGCGTTCCACTAAAGAAACAGCTGGCGCAGCTGTAGATTGATCGGGTTCGACTGTGACTCCCACCCCAACCCGAACCTCTATTGATGGAGCCGTCGATGGTACTGCTGCAGCTCCATCCTCTCTTGCCATCCTATCTTCGATAGATGGTACCTCAGGGAGCGTTGTCAGGGCTGACAATGCCAGGACTGGATCGGGAGCCATTTCCGACAGAATGTCGAATTTCCTTGCTGGTGCAGATAGAGTAGTGACCCGACTCTTTTTCGACAGTCGAGAAGGGCCAGCTTTAGATGCTGCCTTCTTCTTGGCAGCATGTAGATGAATGTCGGCAGATGACACTTATGCCCTCAGCTATATAGCTACAATCAGAACAAAAAAATTAGTACAGTTCAAAAATAAACAAAAGTAAAAAGTAAACACCCAACTATGTTATACCTAAAGAAGTAATCGAACTAAGTCCGACATCATAAAGAGCTTGTTCGGTCATCAGCTCTCACTGTCGTGAAACTGCCATGTCCTTCAGTCAGTGAAAATCTTTCCGATCATCGACCTCCACTTGACTATTCTCGTTGGGGCTGATCCTTGGATCACCCCAGCATGAAGGAAAGCCTTAGGGAAAAGGAGAAGAAATAAAGAAAAATTAGCTCTTCTATCCATGAATGGACGATGGAAGACTGGTGATGAAAGAAAAGCCTTTTCTCAGATTGAAAAACCACCAACCCTTGGCTTAGGATGAGGACAAAGGACAAAAAAAGTTCAGAAGAGAGAAGGATGAGGTTCAGTCGGTATGAGCCAACATAACAAAGCAAAACTGATGATCAGCCGGACAGAGTTCGGTGCCAGCTGAGCAAGACAGAGACTGTAATAGTCAAGAAGATTTCGAACGAACTCCGAAATTAAAAATCGAAGATCAGTCTGAAGGTCTTCGACATAAAATGCGACCTGATCTGGAGGAGAAGGGTTAACTCGACCGTCCGTGCTAGGAGCAAAGAGCTGATACTGCTTCGGGATATAATACTGCTTCCGGAGCCGTTCAACATTGGGTCAAGATAGGGAAGAAGCCTTCATTTTCAGACCCGAAGGAGATTCGTCGGCTGGATTTTCCGACCGACTATCCTGAAAAGTTTTTCTACTAGCCATGAAGAACAAAAAAATAAAAAGAGAGAAGGAAAATCCTAAGGGGAAGAAAATCCAAGAAAAAGGACAAGAGAACTCAACCTGAAGCTAAAGAGGGACGAAGAAGAAATCCTGGAGCTCCTAGTACTGGGGCAATCTTCCAACAGAACCTTCCACTGTAGAAGATAGTGACAAATACAAAGTAAAAGTCTGGCTGAAAGCGACTGCATATATATAGGACCCTTCAATGGTTTGGATGAAATTGGCCAAATCTGAATCTTCTCAGATGTCAATACGTGGCAACATCTGTACTGACCATTGGTCGGATGGTTCGATGCATCTGCTCCTGATCATGCCACCTCATCATTATCCGCGTGAACAGCTCCAACCTAATGATGTTTGGACACGTGGTCAAAATTTATTAGTCAGAATCAAATTATCCGGATGTCCTGGACGTCGAATTATCTTATCGAAATGATAGCCCAATAATGATTTTACAGCTATCGAAACAGCAAAATAGCCGGAGATCTCTCGTATTTCAAAAACTCATAAAGGCCAACAGCTGAATCGAGGCTCGAGGCAATACATGACGACTCCCTTCATCCAATGTGACAGACCACATGATAATATTCACGTCGGACCACCTTGGACTTGAGAATGGAGGGCAACTGTTGGAACCATTTAACCGACCTCCGACTCTGACTCTACATCAGCCTTATGAATACATTGCTCTGACTAACAATCAGTTTACCAACCAACAGTCGGCTATTATCAACCAACAACGGACAATCATGACGACACAATTAACCTCCGATCGAAGACCATCGGTATATCAGAGTTATCGATCGATGATCATTCGGATCTTCAAGACCACCGACTTACCACTATTACTGACATATAGTCAGTCTATCTTCTCAACACATCTAACCATTATAAACAGTTATCGATTACATATCATGGTCATTAGTGGGCATAAATGACCCATTAACTCCATGATTATGGTTCGATAATTTAGCACCATAAAAAGCTAGACCATGTGCTCGATGGTTACATTAGGATCATCTATAAAAAGGGAGATAAATGAACAGTATGGGTGAAACAATTCTGGACTAATACCTTGCCATTTCGATTACTCATTATCTGCGGTTCATCAACTCCCCGCTGACTTAAGCATCGGAGGGTTCCCACCAGATACAATTCCGGTCTGAGAGAACTTTGTTTTGCAGATGCTCTTCACTGATGACAGGCGACAGGAGATTGACTGCAACAAATTATATTTTATTAAATTTTGGCTCGAGAGACTCATCAAAAATCTTAGATCCTAAAGATATGAATGTGAAAATAAAATGTCTTGTTGGTTCATTGGAGCATTTCGTTTTCTTATGCAAGAGGACTGCAAGATGGATGGGTCCACAAACTTTTCTAGCCATTATAATAATTGATGCATGAATTTGAAGGTAGATTTTGTGCTTCTTAGCCTGCCTATATGGTAATATTCTGCCATATGCTTTTGTTGTGACGTACGTAATGCATTGTGCATGTTAGATGCTTGTCCTGGCCCAGCTTATCTTTTACAAAAGAAGGCGGAAATCTTACCCTACCTACTTAATTGCACATGTATGCTGCATGCCAAAAATTAATATCCGGTAGATCTTTAAAATAAAATATTTGTATAATGGTAGCAATATCTAAGGACACAACAAATAATAGCTTTTAAATTTGTAGTGCTCGTCAAAGTTGTGAGGAAAACCAGAATTTGGAGACTTACTCGTCAATCAAGTGCTAAAAAATTCTCACACTATTTTCTCAAATTTATAAAGTAAATTTAAAAAAATTTCAGATTTTTCCCTTTTCAAGTTTCTCTCAGTTTACCCACTTTTAAAGATTGTAAACTAGAATGTTTTCTAGTACTAAAATTAATTAAAAAGTGAGGAATCCAATCTTTCCATAACCGTGATATAGCTAAAAATATCTTGAGAACTCAAGGGTGCAAACAAAGAGCACTCAACCTTTTAGTCACAAATACATTAACAATTTGTATCATTAAATTCATAAAGTATCACAGCACCTTGCTTTGCTCATCCATAGCGAAGATGTCATTTGTAGTTTTACCAGCAAAAAAATAAGAAACAACCATTAGCAAATGTCTCTTGGTAAAAAGGACGCACATTAAGATCGATTGGAAAATCGCCAGGGATGCAAGGGTAAAAGTCAAAACAAACATGGAAAAGTCATTTGTAAATTAATCTTCAGTGTCATTTGTAATATTTCTTCTAAAATATGTAGTGAACTAGCTACTGAGGAAGCATCCTTCGCCATTTTCCCTTCATTTTTCGTGTTATTGTCACATCTCCCCACTTGGAGAAACCATATGGAATTTTTCTTCTAAAGCTATAAATGCCAAAAATATTGCACGAAGAACGCGTTTTCCAGCAGCAATGGAATTGAAACCTTAGACGACAAAATTAGTTGCCAGCCACACACATGTCACAAGTACTTAGATGTCATAAGCAAAAAAAAAAAAAAAAAAAAAAAAGAAAAAAGAAAAAAAAAGAAAGCCATATAGACCTCAAGGTCTTTTCATTCCAAAGAGACAAGAAATCCCCACCGACTCAACTAGGGGTCACATGAGTTCGGACGGCCAACTTACAACTGGGGAAAGAACTCTAATTTAACAAAAGAAAAAGGGAAGCAACTGAATTCCCGGTCCAACTTGGCTAGTTGGACCCAGAATGGATGCAGTTGTCCTGTCACATAACGCTAACACCAACGGTCCACTTGCCCTTCCCCTCTGGTGGTCCCCGCATCGATGGCCCCACCACTTCCATCGGCTAGTGCCAACCTAGGAAACCTATGCTACTTCCTAGTAAAAGTTTCAACCGGTTGGATCGCCGGTTCACAACAAGGTTTCAATAGTGCTATTTTTGAATGGACCGTATCTAGTTTATTATTGGCTGTTATGATGACTAAGTTTTGTTATCTGTTTCATTAATATGATTTTTAATTATTTCATATTCAGAAGACATATATTAATATGAAACAGCATCTATTATAAGTTAGATCAGTCATTGTAATGATATTATTACAACATAATAAGCAATAATAAAAGTTAATGATGTTATTGTTCGAATTGTTCTTATTTATTTTTTTTAATATGATACAAACTATTTTGAAGATAAATTTGGTAAAATTTTACAGTTTTTTAAGCAGAAAAATTTAGAACTTTAAAATAAAAATTATATTTTTAAAGTGGAAAAGGTACAAATACCAAATCATAATTATTGTTTTGATTAACATGACAATGGCCAGGTATAATAATTACTTTTTTATATTATAAATATGTATAATGCGTTAGAATCTTCTTCAAGAACTTTATGATGGCTATTATAGTATTATATTTTTTTTTTCAAAACAAATTTTTTGGAGAATACCTACTCAATTATTGATTTTATAAAAAAAATTATTTTTTTTCAAAGAATAATGTACATACAAGAGTTTCTTGATGATCTTATCTTTAAAACTTAGTAAATGGATGGTAGTTTAAATAAATGTATCATATATAACAAGCTCCTAGGGTGCCCACATAAAATAGAAATTTAAAAGTACAGTCTAGTGGGATCCATATATGCATAGTCTCATAAATATAATATTTTTCTATCTCTTATGTCAAACTGATAATATCTTTTGCAGTTGCATCCAAAATGACTTGAGATTCATTATCATTTTTATCAGCATTTGAGATTTTAAGAGTATTGAAAAAAACAAATTATCCCTTACCATTTAGCTTGTTTTTTACAAGTCAGTCTATCAAAAATAATTGCAGTGAACTTTTACCTATTTTTTCTCTTAAACATGATACCTTTTACGTTTCTCAAAAATTTTCTAACCAATCCCATCTCTCTCTCTCTCTCTCTCTCCCTCTACACACTTGTCCGCTTCTTTCATGCATGTGCATAGCATGTGAAAAAAAAACTTATATATATATATATATATATATATATATATATATATATATATATATATATATATTAGATATTCATTAAACTAATACTAGATGTTGGTAAATATGTATTGGCTTTGGTGTACTTAAGTCCAATACCAAAATCTATCAAAAAATTTCTATACACATGCCATTTTACATATAAGAATAAATCTAATCTTTTATTATAAAATTAAAAATTAAGTGAAAAATGCTCACATAACTTTAAAAATGCTAAAAAAAAAAAAAAAGTCATTCAGCTAGTGTGGTATATTCTAATTGCTCCCTTCGAATTGGCATCGTTAAATATGCCATTGAACGGAACAAAGTGATTGGTGCCTGACCTAGTTTTATTTATTTATTTTTTTTTGAGTGGTTTGGCCGTTCGGCTGAGTTACCGTAGCAAAAGGTGGTTCGTACAAGCCGGTCTGGGTGAACCGGAGAGAAGGTGAGAGAGAGAGGGAGAGAGGAGCCTCCAGGTGGGGGCGAAGTCTATAAAAAGTGCCGGTCTATCGATGATTTTAGTGCAATCACCAGAGAAGGCCTGCGCTTTTATTCGATTTATTGGTTCTAATTTGTTCTTTTTAAGCTAACAGAGGCCAACGCGAAGAGTGTTCGGAGCTGGGAGAAGGCTAAGAAAGAAACGCATAGTTTTTGCTATATTGAGTCCATTTTTCCTGAAGACCAGACCTCCTGACCTGAAGCGGGAGAAAATCTTTTTTTCCCCTCTTTTTAGTCTATTTTGGGACAAATATATTTTGATTTTACCCTCAGGAGATTCCTGAATCCCGAGATCTCTGGTAGATCCAGGTGTGCTTCTCTTCTCTACCTGGTTTTATTACATTTTTCTCTTTTTTCCATTTTTTCCGTTCGAGGTTCAGTTTATTTTCCATGAGGCGATATTTCGGGGTTCTGCCAATGGGTTTTCGTTGTTCTTCATATTTCTAGGTGTTTTTGCCATGTGTTTTTGTTGCTATTGCGGGAAAAAAAAATGTTTTTTTCCGCTCCCTTTTTCCCAATCCTTTTCTCTTCTCTATATTTATTCTAAATCTCTGTTTAAAGAAGATTCAAGCTGGATTTCTGTTCAAAGTTGGATGCTTTGTTCTAATGGTCAGAGCAGTTTAAGATCTTTTTGTTTTTTAAAACGAAAAATTTTGTGGCATTGGATCTTGATTATCTTAATCTTGGCAATGACTTCATATTGATTTCTTAGAATTAAGGAGGTTACGTGAATAGACATTAAGATGTTTGGTTTCAGCTTTTTCTTTTTGGTATGGGTTGTTTCTCTCTCTCTCTCGTAGAATTCATGTTTCTTCTCACACTTGAAGCTATAGATCTGGCCTTTTCAGTGGAGCCACTGTCTCCTTTACATGCAAAAATAAAGCAACTTCTTTGCTTCAGTATATGTATGTTTGATGGTATTGTCTATTTTATATTCCTTGTAGCTTGTTATGCGTGTGAGCTTTATGAAGGGATTGCACTTGCTTTCATTTTAATTGAATTTTGCTATGTTTTCTTTTTTTATGGCAGGGTAGAAAATCGATTTGAAGAAAAAGGACATCCTTTCATGGTGATTTAATTTTTATTATCTATGGTTGTGTTGCTTTCTCTGTTATCATGGCTTTCTGTTTTAAGGCATCATGTCATTGTGATGATCTGAATATTTGTCAAATAACCATCGTTAGATATGTGGGTCATGGAAAGTTGATCTGTTTGAGATTTGTTATCAGGGGGAAGAAGCACCGGAAAACCTTCTAGAGGGACTTGACAAATTTTCACCTCTTCAGAGTGATTCAGAATCCCAAGGCTATCAGACAGCTACAACCATAGGCGACAAGATAGTGAGTGAATATAATAGATTAATTTTCATTCTTCATTAGATTAATGCATATGGAATAGTTTAGATCTTGCAAAAAATAATTGTCTGTATTCATATGCTCAGTATGTTATTGGAGGATCTGATGATGGAGCCAAGTTGTCGATGAATGTCAAAGTTTTCAATAAGTTAACCAGAATATGGTGAGATGAACAGCTCGTACCTTGTCTTTCATTGTTCTCTGTTTGTATTTGGAGTTGGAATACCAATTTTGCTTGAATTGATAGGTCGATTCCTACTGTATTGGGTACAAAACCTGTGCCATCTAAAGGTCACTCAGCTGTTCTTTTGAATAATGATCGGATATTGATTCTTATGAGGGACTCTCCACTGAATGACGGCACCTGGTTTCTTGAGGTTTGAATTCTAAAGACTGTTTTCTCATATGTAGGAATGTAAAACCTTTATTTCATTTGTGATGGTTATGAGATTTTATCAGATAGTGCCTTTCCCTTGATGTATATAATGCATTGCATGGTTTGTCCTCTCTTCTAAAGGAAACACAATTTTAACAAGCACAGGATCTTTTTTCAGTCAGAATGTTCTTTTGTCTTCATTGGTGTATGGACCATCTGGTCTGTACTGGTATTTTATATGTGACCACTCCAAGGGAACAAATACAGAACATGATACTGATTAATAATCTGAAGCACTCTTCGGAACTCTGGCTGTTCAAGTGCTGGTAATGAACATGATGAAAAGTGGGTTCTTAAGCGATTGAATTCTACATTCACAAACAATATCATGAAAACGACTTGTAGGGCTGATCTTATACATTTGGTGTATGCCAAATCAATTTAGATTTCATTCGTATCCAACACTATCACTAGTTAATAGGTTTATGGATGCTAATATCTTTGTATTAGTGACAAGGATCTGAAGTTTTGTGCCAGAAGCTTTCTCACGTGAAAATCCCTGATGTCTTTAATCTACATATAATATATGATATAGTTGTTTCTTTTTATTTATTTATTTTTTTTTGCCTATTCTACTTCTTTTCTTATGAATTTTCTGTTATATTTGGATAATCTGGTAGGTGAGCACCCCTTTTGTCAAGGAGAAGAATAAGATACTTGGCACAGAGGTGGTTGCCTGGAGCAAGGGGGTCAGAGGTGATGGGCCAAAGCCAATTGTAATCAGTGGCCCTTCTGGAGTTGGTAAAGGTACCCTAATATCCAAACTTATGAAGGAATTTCCATCAACTTTTGGGTTTTCTGTAAGTCACACAACACGAGCTCCAAGAGAGAAGGAAGTAGATGGAGTTCATTACCACTTCACGGAAAGAAGTAAAATGGAGAAAGAAATAAAAGATGGGAAATTCCTTGAATCTGCATCAGTTCATGGAAACCTTTATGGAACAAGCATTGAAGCAGTTGAAGCAGTTACGGATGCTGGCAAGGTATTATCAGATCCACTTACTCTAATTGGGAATGCATGTATACAAAAGGCTGCTACATTTGCTGCTTCTCCTTCTCCTCCTTTGCTTATTCTCCTTGCAATTTGGATGTACTTCTCATTGGATTTTGGGCCTTTTTGATTGCAGAGATGCATTCTTGACATCGATGTTCAAGGTGCTCGATCAGTGAGGGCTAGTTCTCTGGAAGCAATATTCATCTTTATCTGCCCCCCATCACTTGAAGAGCTTGAGAAGCGTCTTCGTGAACGGTATATAAAAAACTCTAAAAATCATTGAGACAGATTTTGTTCTTGGCAACTACCAAAAATTTCTAATTATTAATCCAAGGAATCAGTCCATCTAATCCTCTCATCTTGTTAACATAGAGGAACTGAGACTGAGGAACAGGTACAGAAGAGACTGAGAAATGCGAAGGCAGAGCTTGATCAAGGAAAATCTCCTGGTCTTTTTGATCATATCTTAGTGAATGATGATCTTGAAACATGCTATAAGAATCTTAAGGTGCTTTTTGCCCCTTCAATTTTATATAACTATTTTTCACTTATTTGCAACCCGGAATTCTTTTGCTTTTAATATTTGGCCAGCCTCCAACTATTTGTCTAATCGAATTATATTTTCATGTAGCAAACACTTGGTTTGGATGAGACTGCTGATGCTTCGCATCAACCATGTATGTACAATCTTGTGCAATTTTTCATTATATTTGGCTCTTCGAAATTACAATTACCAACAGGTTTTGTATCACACAGCTATGAAGAATTACCAGATCCCCTTATGTCACTCCATATCTAAAAAAGATAAAAAAATTCTGATACATGGTGGAAGTAATGAGCTGGGAGCAGCAACCCCTACCTCGTAAGCTGTTCAATTCTGAGCTTTTAGTATTGAATTCCTGTTGAAGGAGGCTGACTCCTTTCCCCTGTATTTTGAATTGGATAGGTTCTTGCTCGATGCCTCGTCGCTTAAAGGAGGTGCTCCTGGCCGGACGAGAGGACCGAAAATATATGCTATTGACTCATTAATTGATAGTCTAAATTGGATCGAACAACTTTAGCAACCTAGCAACCTACAGAAATGATAAACCTAATCAAGTTGTATGCATCAGCATGATATCTCTCTTTTGGTTCAACTTGACCTAAAGTTAACAAAATCTACACTCAGATGTAGAGGAATGTGGTTGTCGTGTTCAAATTGCATGAGAAATAGGCTCAATGTGATTTGTACTCTTATTACAGCAAAAATTTTACTGGAGACATGATTTTACATTCTTACTTTGTAGCTCAGAACTAAATTTATTATACTCTTCACTAGGAAATAGGAGACAATAAAATGCATGAGTCTGTTCTGGATGCATTAAAATTTCTTTTAGTACTTTATGCTAACCACTTGGTGCTTTGTTCTTTGTGATGCTATCTCGATCTTGACAATTGAATTGTTTCAGTTGGTGATGAATCTTCTTAAGCAATGCAATTAATCTGCATCACATTTTCTTGTTTTATTTATTATTCTTTTCAATGCATCGGCGGACAGGTTTGAAGAAATCTGCATCACATTTTCAATTAATTAGGAAGCCCCCAGTTCAAAGCATGATACGTCAACTTTAGAAGAAATCTCTCTCTCTCTCTCTCTCTCTCTCTCTCTCTCTCTCTCTCTATATATATATATATATATATATATATATATATATATAAATATAAAATATAATAGACCAATAAATTATATTGGGGTGAAAAATTTTTGAAACTTCAGTAAAATATCATAAATAATACATGAAACGAATGTGGTAAGATGATAAGATTAGTAATATTGTGATACCAAAGAATTATTATTTAACAATTTTATTGTCAACGGGAAATTTTAGTTGGCCTTAAAAAAAAAAAGAAATTAATGGTGCCTAGCTTTTTAGGGCATGGGTCTTGTCAATGGCAACCTTCGAAAAAGTAATTATTTCAGCATCCAAGGTGATATACGCTGAGATGCATATATGGATATTGATATAGAGACAATTTGATCAACCCCATGTAGAACCATAGTAGCAGTAAATTAATCAACATAATGAACGAAGATATATAAGGACCTAAAGCGAGGCAGAGATATAAAATGAATCTAGTTGTGTTGTCGTAAAATTAATGATGATTGTATTTTACAAAATCCAGTGATTAGGTTCCTAGTGACATTGGTGGGAAATTTATTAGTGCTATCTTTCACATGATATCTCAAATCCTGCTATACGATTGGACCTATTTCAATTATCCTTGAAGGCTTACAGTTATACCTCAACTGGAAATTTTTCAATGGCTACTGTTGGTGCTTGAATAGCTCCACATCTAGCCACCAGACCAAAGTCCTCATCAAAATCTTTTACCCTAGTTTCTTTCTAATTAGATGCATCAAATAAACAACATTAAGATATGCGACAAACCTAATCTTTGTCCCTGCACGGTTTTTTTACACAAACTCTGCCACAAAGCCCGCCCCAGCCTTCTGCCATTGCACCAAACGATAGCCTATCTCCACCTCTCTACCTTTGGATTAGCTACAGTATTTTCTCCCAGAGAGGGATTGATACTGCTGGCCAACAGGGACAGGAATTTTAGTTGGTTCTGTATGTCATCAAACTCAGATGTCTGAATCAACCTTCGGACGCATTAGTCCATAAATGCAGACAGCACAAGCACCCACCTTGCAGAAACTAACCACTGAGCTTTTTCTTGATAAAAGAAACCTACCACTGATTGCGAAGTAAATCCTGCTCCAAATATTTGGGACAGGGTTTGCAGAGAGCTTAACAAAAGGATTTATTGTGGGATGGGCATCGGGGGCTTCGAGCCCGAAAGTTCCATACCAAAAACATACAAGTGAGCCTACTGCTTAAGTACTACCAGCCTCCCTCTCCCACATGAGGCGCCTTTTACGGGACAAAACCGTAAGGGGCGGGGTGCTGACTGGATCAAAGGCCTGGGCCCCATTCCAAAGCGGACAATACCTCACGATTGGGTGGAGGTGATGGGTTGGTACGACTGGGTAGTAGATCTCGACCGATGGCACCGTCTGTGGGAACCCGTCCCCTACCTGCAGCAGTACGCTCCCTTGCAGGGGGGCTGTTGTGGGATGGGCATCGGGGGCTTCGAGCCCGAAAGTCCCATACCGGAAACATACAAGAGAGCCTACTGCTTAAGTACTACCAGCCTCCCTCTCCCACGTGAGGTACCTTTTGCGGGGCAAAACCGTGAGGGGAGGGGTGCTGACTGGGTCAAAGGCCTGGGCCCCGTTCCAAAGCGGACAATACCTCACGATTGGGTGGAGGTGATGGGTTGGTACGACTGGACAGTAGATCTCGACCGATGATCTTATCCTTAAGCTGGATGCATTGCTCGGTATTGTGGCCGTGGCCCCGGTGGAATCGGCAATACTTCCGTCGGTCGAGGCCCTTTGCCTTCAAAGGCGGAGGCCGTCGCAGGTACTCTTCCCCTTCGATTTCCATCAAAATCTGCGCACGAGGAGCAGAGAGGGGAGTGTAGGAATCGTACCTGGGGTGTGTCGGCCTTGGAGTCTGCCGTCGGAGCGACTTCTGGTTTCATCGCGGAGGTGAGACCCGACCGTCAGTCGGGGGCCTGCTAGGTTCGGCGGGGTCCCGACCCTTTCTTCGCTTCTCCTTCGGGCCCTTGAATTCAGTCAAGCGCCGGTCGGAGGCTCCTTCGTCCGCATGCATGTACTTGTACGCGCACTCCAACAATTCGGCATACGTCCGGGGGAGGGTCTTGTCCAGGGAGTAAGTGAATCGGGATGCCCTCAGCCCCCGTTTCATGGTCCAAATAGAGATACAATGTCTCCCCGACCCCAGGCTTCACAAGCAACGGCGGGGAAGCCAAATACCTCTTCAGATCCTCGAAGGCCCGTTGGCACTCATCCGACCAAGAGAAGCCCTTCGCCTGCCTCAGAGTTTTGAAGAATGGGAGGCACCTTTCAACCGATCGAGAGATGAACCGGCTGAGGGCGACGATCTTTCCGTTCAGCTGCTGGACCTCCTTCTTGATGTTCGGATGGCGCATGTCGATGATTGCCTTTATTTTCTCAGGGTTAGCCTCGATCCTCGTTGAGAAATGAGGAACCCGAGAAACTTCCCCGAGGTCACTCCAAAAGTGCACTTAGTCGGATTCAGCTTCATTCGATGTTGTCGTAGAGTGCGAAAAGCCTCTCGAGGTCTCGAACATGATCTGCAGTCTGCGCACTTTTTACCAGCATGTCGTCCACGTATACTTCCATATTGCACCCGATCTGGTCTTTGAAGACCTTATTGACAAGTCGTTGGTAGGTGGCGCCGGCATTCTTCAGCCTGAAGGGCATTACTCGGTAGCAGTAGAGGCCCTTGGGGGTCACGAAGGAAGTGTGCTCCTCATCTTCGGGCGCCATCCAGATCTGATTGTACCCGACGAAGGCATCCATGAAGCTAAGCAGCCGAAATCCGGACGTCGCATCCACCAGCTGGTCGATCTTTGGAAGTGAAAAGCTATCTTTCGGACAGGCCCGATTCAAGTCGGTGTAGTCGATACAAATCCTCCACTTTCCGTTGGCTTTCTTGACCATGACAACATTGGCGAGCCAATTGGGATATGTGGCTTTTCTGATGAAGCCCACCTCGAGTAGCTTGTCCACTTCTTCGTCGATGGCCTTCTGTCTTTCAGGAGCAAAAGACCTTTTCTTTTGTCTCACCAGCCTCATCGTCGGGTCGATGTTGAGTCGGTGCGTTATTGTCTCCGGGGGGATGCCCGACATATTTGCTGCCGACCAAGCAAATATGTCGGTGTTGGCCTTCAGCAGCTCCGCCAACCGTCGTCGTTCTGGCCATGTGGCATCATCCGATCCGTCCGTCGGCCCGACGGTTCGACGCACCCATCCTCAAATCGAGCCGCGTCACCTCAATCCGCTCCAACGGATCCGTCCCAATGGCCACGTGCCACGTGGCACAGAGGCAGTGACGTTTCGTGTCCCCGAAGGGGCGGCGGGAACGACGGTTTCCCTTCCCGATGGGACGAGACGTCTGACACCTATAGGACGTCCGACACCGACATGACACCTGACGTCGACGGGACGTATGACGCTGACGGGACAGAACGTCTGACACCGACTGGACATCTGACGCCAGCGAATCGCCCGGCATTCATGAGACGCCTGACATCATGTCAGCCCATGGTACGGTCGGAACTTGATACACCGAAGATCCACTCCTTTTCGCCCGACGCTACTGCCCGAACGAAGACATCAGCCAGCGCGCCGTCCGACTCAGGAGTGGAGGGGGGGCAACTGTTGGGGAATACCGACCGACCCCGCTCATGTCGACTTATAATCGGGCATACACGACCGACCGACCGATCGGTCGTCGGGTGCCGTTACCGACCGATCGACGGCTGTCGACTAACCGAGGACATGTCGATCGGGCAGACCTTGTCCGCCCTCCCGACCGACTGCACCAGAGGGTCCGATGCCCGACTCCCGCGACATGCCTGACTGACCGTCGGAGGGGTCCGAATCTCCACCCGACACCCGTCAACTGACCGTCGACCTAGGATCGGTCGACTCCTCCAATCATCGTACTACTGCCAGAGACTATCAGTCCTGACAACAGCATGCGGCATTGCCGCCTAGGGGCATTGTCCCACCTAAGGCATGGGTCAACCCTAGCGATTTGACAGCCCCACGACGATGTGACACCTTCACGGCGACTCTGACGGTCTACAGTGAGTTGACAATTCTTCAATTGTCCGTGCCATTAATGACGACGCCATACCATGCTCCACTATATATATCGGAGAAGGCAACACTGCTAGAGGTCCCTTCGAAACTCTTGGGCTTGCTCCCTCTCTCTCTTTCCCTCTCTCGTTGAGCTCCTTGTTTTCTTTTCACTGTTGCCTAGTCTCCTCTCTGACTTGACCGTCGGAGGATCCCCGCCGGAGCCGCCTTCGATCAGTGCGGACTTTCTTTTGCAGACGCTCGTTCCCGACGAACAGACGACGAGGAGATTGACCGCAACAGCATTACCTACCAACAGCGAATACGTTTTAAGTGAAAAAAGAACTAGCACGTAAATATGCACCATTCGAAACTTTTTGAACCCAGAACATCTAGTTGAGCAAAGAGGTACCACCACCGGTTTATGTTATTGGAGGAAGGAAGAAGAACCTCAAAATGGTTCAGAAACAAGAAGAATGATGAAGTTGAGGAACACTGATCAGACAAGAAGGCTCCCGCCTTCTTGGACTTTTCATGCCATCCATGCCTGAGTGCACCCTTTTGCCATTTAGCAGATTCCTAGTCCCCTTATCCCAGCCACAAGGTTTGAATGTAACCTCGTTTAACACGGCTGGCAAGATGCTGCATTAATAAGCCAGCAACTCAGAATACACAAGCAGAACTAAACTTGCAACCATCAACCACCAAAACGCCAGCACAGAATACACGAGCCAAACTCCCTGTCAACTTGCAGCAACTGAAACCTCGATGAACATCCATCAACCACCAAAATGCCGAAACATTGCATATGACAGCATATGCACCCAAGATCACTAGAGACTCCATCTCATAACAGATGAGAGAATATCGAGATGTTTTCATGAACAGCAGGCCTTACCATTGATTTGGATTGCTGTAATCTTCAAACCAATAAAGTTAAACAAGGGCATGTTTACAGTTACTACTAGATTACTTCATTCTGCCATCCCTTTTCATGGTACAAGTATTTCAACAGATATGAGAAGACACTAAAACAGAGAAGAATAAGACCAACTGTTACACTAGACCGACCTACACAGCTGTTCTCCCTTTGCTTGCTTCCTCCCACAACACAAGAAAAGAAAATAAAGAAAGAAAAGCAAATGGAAAGATAAAGCCAAGAATGAATTGCCTTTAAACATCAGACCTACCAATGACATCCCTCTTGAATTGGCCCCATGCCTCCAGCTTGCCCTCTTGCCTTCACCTAAATCAAGCAGTGGAACAAGCAGAGGAGTCCTTCTCAGAAGTACCACCAACATAAGCTGTGAGCAAATTAAACTAGAAAGTGACATGTATATCAGACTTGACTGGGAAATGCTGGAAACACTAGCCATGCTCATGAGGGATAATCACTGGATGGCGACAGCCCTGTTTGGGGGCCGATTCACAAGGATGCCACCACGCTGCTGTCCTGAGCAGTCCCCTTCCTCCACCCTCTCACCTGATTTGGAGTGAAAAGATGACAATTGGAAGCCAGACTGCTGTTTGTAGCCATCATTACCATTAGTATACGCCTGTGCTTCGCATATATCTTGAACTACTGGCCTTTTTATTTCATTCATATTGCTTCCCGGACAGTTGGAGGGCAGAACTGGGGAAGCGGAGGAGCTAGCTGACTGCGTTGGAATTGATGCACCTGTATTCCCCCCATTCTCAGGGTTAGTGATAGCAGCATTAGCTTCAGCTTTCTTTGTGTTGAGAAAACGACCTCCACAACCCCTTGCCCTCCTCATTGCATGAAGGTGACGAGATTCATGAAGATACGGCTGCAGAATGAAGGATACATCCATGCATCACGTCATTGGATTTTCATACAGAGATCACTTTCATACTCACTAGCAGGATGGTACTGGTGTAGTCATAATAATCAATAACCATAAATATTGAATAAAGTAACTCTTAAGTTGAATCCCTCATCAGAAACTCAGGTAGCCTTTCATCTACATAGCAAAAAGTCAATAGGGGTGTGAATGACATGCAGCACATTTTATAAGTTTTATGGAATCAAAGAGGTTGGGCAATGAAATGAATTAAGCAAGAGTTACTCAGCAGAGTAGAGGATGCTGAGATAGATAATAGACAGATCAGAAAGAATATGGTGAAATGGTTACAAACAACATGGGCTTAGACAGGGTTCAAACAAGGAAAACAGGTAAATGGGCCAAAAAGTAGATGATATGAAAGCTTAGATACATGGAAACAAGACTGAACCAAAAACTTTTTATTTCACAGGCTCAGGTTTTGAGATAGAAATTATCATTGAACATTAAGGCTTGCTTGCATTTAGTGTTTAGACCTCAGATGCCTTCAATGTTTGCAGTAAAAAATGCTGAACAAAAGTTTAACTGTTGATAACAGAAACATGGAAATAGAAGTTCTAAGAAAAAGTCAGTATACAGGAATATGAAAGTTATATCTTTATCACAGATCTACAACATGATTGTCAAAGAAAGCAAACCTTGCAATAAGATATAATAATTGAAAAGAAAAAATATTTGAGGTTAAAAACTAAATTGCTCAAAACATATCAGCCTTCAATTCTAAAGTTTGCAGATTACATACATCATATGCTCTGAGGATGACAATGTAGAGATCCCAAGTATCAGACAAGGATGACACATAGAGATCTCAAGTATCAGACCCTACAATCCTTGGTTAATGTACCCGTTCACAATAATTTTTATTTGCTATGCTTTTAGGCTGAGTTCCTTCTACAATTTTGACACATGGGCAGGACAGTGGAAAACAATAAACCAATACCAGAGAAAAAGAAATGGTCATGTATCTAAAGCTACCGGGATCTTGCTGCATTATGCTCGCATTGCCTAAAAGATCGAATTCTGAAGGTACGGATGCACATTAAAAAACATCTAGATGTGCATCAAAAAACACAATCATCCTCTATCATGGTGACCATTTTGGATTTTCATTTTGGGAGAACGGAACGAAATAGGAAATACAGAACAGAGATTTTTTCCTCAACGAGGGAAAAGAAATGTCAAAGCATTTTTCTACATCTTTCTACCTTGAACATCTGTGTATCTTGGAACAACATCAGGAAGATAAACAATTGATGTATTTTTTCTCTTTTCTTTCCGATTAGACTCTGTCTAATCTCTCCTCTTTCCCTTCTCTGTAACTCTCTTACCTCTGAAGAAATTACAGGTGGCCTTGCATCTTTTTCTTTCAAAAAAGGAACATCTGTGTGCACTTTTATTTTTTGTGGATGTGAACAAGTTTACACAGAAAATAAATCAATAAGAGAAATAACAACTGAAATCATATTGAAATTTAGTTTTTGAAGTTTTAAAATGGTTATAATTCAACTTGCAAAAGAATCCTCAAGCAGGATCCTGAAAACCAAAAAGTTGTTATTTTCAAACTTCAAAGTAGAAGTCATGTCCAGAGATTCAAGTTAAACTTGCGAAACATAAAGGCACAAGTATTTAACATATATGTAATTGAACAAGAACAACAGATCAGGACAGTTATATAGGTGGCAGGTCTCACACAAGTACAACCAACATTTATTAACTTTTTTAAGAATATGCAGCAATTCCTAATATATCATAAAAAAGATGGCAGGGTCAAAAGAAAAAGAGGAATAAATGGTAGTGTGCCCATGATAATGCCAGCTATGACAGAGTCATGGAATTTATTGAAATTTAATGTATCTAAGGTTGTAAACAAAAGGACAACATAAGGAACAACAAAGACAATATACTATCTATAGTGGTCTGTAGTGGCATACAGGATTACATGTATTATTGATACATATAAGAAAGCTAAAAAAGGTGAAAGGTATGAAACTAGAAAAACCAATAAGAAATTAAACCAAAAGAACACTAATGAAAATTTAACTGCATAAAAATTATTTTGACTGATGATATCCATAAGGTTTGAGATCTAACAGCAAAGCTAAGAAACCTTGACATGTTATGCATTTGTGCTAGCTACAATAATGTAACATGCAATTGTTGAAAACTAAAGAATCGTGAAGGACATGCTCTTTGAAGCCAAGTCTCAAGGAAATTCATATTAACTGTTGAATTAAAGGATAGAAAAGAAAAGCTGTACACAGCAATATGATCATTATACTGGTAGTTTTACCAGATTGCATAAGTATATAATAAAACCATACATATTGAGCACACCGACATAGTAATAAGGTGGCACCAATAATAAGGCCCAATACCAAGACAGCAAACTTTGCATGGCATCAATAGCATAGCCTCAGTTACTTGAATAAGAGAGTTGAGGGATTAAGGAAGCAGATCTCTTAGAAAAGTAAAGAAGCACTATGGGTGTGGTTGATGGAAATAAGGAATCATTAAGAAATATAGTATGTCTAATAGTGACAGCCAATCAAACACTACACAAAGGATGGTGTTTAAGTGGAAAAGGAACAGGGAGGCAAAATACCTAAAAGTTAGTTCCAAATAGTTACTTTACATCATCATAGAAAAATAAAGGGCCATACAACAGATGGGTCATTGCAACATAAGGCTTAGTAAGACATGTCACAACTGATCTTGATAGGACGAGCTACGCATGTAATAGATAGCCACACATCCATTAGGTTTAATCCCACAGGATAAGCAAGGCCTGCTTATTTCATATACATATATGTCATGTGAAGATCCATGTGAGCATGTTTGGTCCCACATCGGTGATGCATTGTGTAGATCTTGAGTACTAATACAAGGCAAAGGAATCCAAATAATACTTTCTGCGTTGCCTTTTGGGCTAAGATCTTGAGTTATTACAAATGGCATCAGAATAGACCCGGCCCATGCCCATGTGGAATAGGGGACACTGCAGCATATGCCTATATGACTTGACCATGAGCTGAGCGTGATATTTATGATTGGATTTAAATAGATTAGAATCTTTAGCCTAACAAAGATACTAGAGCTTAAACAAGAGGAGTATGTACCATACATGTGTTTAATCCTATATCGACTATGCATTGGATAGATTTTGGATACTTATACAGGGCCAAAAAATCTAAATAATATCTTTTGGCTAGCCTTTTTAAATAAATTCCTGAGTCATTATAAATTTAAAAAATAAAAAAGAAAAAGTGAGCTTTGGTGACTCAATGTCACCTATACCTCTAGTTGAATCAAACAAATATGCAAAAGAATGTGAATTTCAGAATTTGCTATTGTAAATCATAGTAGCTAAACAAATATAGAATACAAAGTGCATATACATTTATCAACATCATTTCTTTTGAAATATGCTATGAATCAAATCAATAATTTTTTCCTTTCCAATCAATATCAATATCCCATCAACTCTCTCTTAGCCTATACAACTATGCCCATGATCAGCCTCATGGCAAGATCCGAAAGATACTACCTCTTGAATACAGAACATGCTATCAACATGTGCCAGTTCACTTTAAAAAAGCCCCCCCTCTCCCCCCCCCCCCCCCCCCCCCCCCCCTCTCTTACCTTGTCTCTCTCCCCCTCACTGGCTCTATTGTGTCAGTAAGGACCCAGAATGGAATGACATGGTACTGTACTGTATCATACAGTTAGGTGATCGGCACAAAACCTTGCACTAAAGTACAACTAAACATTTAGACATATAAGATAACTATGGTGAATAACATTATGAACTGTTCCAGCCTAATTTTGACGAGGAAAGACAAAGAAAATAACAAGAAAACCCACCAGAAATACACTCATATACTGACAGGAAATAATTTAATAGTAAGGAATGAAATTAGAACATTTCTCTACTGATTGTGTTATATAAATCTATATGAGCTTGAAACCATATAACAAGACGAACAAGAGTCAGGGTGTACAAGTTATACCATCCATCAATATAAACCAAAATAATGCAAGTTAAACAAATAAATACAAGGTATAAGGAAAAAAATGGCTATGTAGTATCATAAGATATTCTGTTCATTTTCCACTACATATGATATTCTGTTCATTTTCCTTCTGTTATATGACCCATATAACAGAAATAGGAGCAAAGATTGGTGTTTTCTACATAACATTCTGCCAAAAAGTTCTTTGATCATCTTTTCCACATATTGTCCTACGTGTTATGTCCTCAATACAATTGTTTGCTGTCTCATTTTTAAGGAATCTCGTAAAAGTGATAGCCCTTTCACCGCATGTCCATTTACACTAGGCACACAAGAGGACAAAAGACGTGTGACGAAACTGGCCTTCATTTCAGTGATTTATAAGGATCAAAACCCTTGTCTTTTAAAATAATTATGCAGTTTAATAATAATTTCAGTAGTTTCTCATATTTTATAGTGACTCATAAAAACCCTTAATGATTGCTTCTAGGGAAATGGTGCAGATTTAGTGAACCTGTCTTCTCTAGCATTATTTGGCATTTTGTTCTTTTATTTATCTAACATCTCTATATCTGCATCTTTCATTCAATTTCTCTCTGTTCTATTGGTAACTTTGACAGTCATTTCAAGCAAAGAACGTGGTCATTAAACCTAAGATTTCATCCATAAATTCTTCCCTGTACTGTTAATTTTTCAACAATTAAGTTCCATTAATTATGAGATCTATGGTCAAAAGCTATCCCCTTCCTAATATCTAATGGTCAATAATTAACTCAATCATATGTCTATATACAATGAAATCCAATCTGTTCCCCTCTTCGAAGAACAAAATATTTTCACCATGAGTTCTGTCCAGAAAACTCAGCTTTCAACTTCCATTCATTTAAAACTAAAATTTCAAGCATAGAATCTTGATGTACGTATTTTAGTTTCTATCATCATAAACTCCAGCTTAAGTCATCCTATTTCAGCATCTTGTGGTCTAAAAGCTGTCACGGTACAGCCAACAATGAATGCATGAAGAACTAGCATGTAGTTAAATACTACATGGTAACCCATACTATCTTACATAATTCTCCATCATTCTGTCATGACTCCCATTCGTAAAAATTCTCATATGGTTTTTCACTTCTTCCAAAGGCAACCAATGCAAATGCAAATACTCGTAATGACATCATTGATACTACTCGTACATAAATCATCAAATAACAAAACTTATTCTCCACATATTTCAAGCATTTAAGAACATTATGTCCGTGTCTTATCATACACTTCCTTATACTGTAAATTGTAGCTGCCCATTTACCAGACTATAACTTTTAGTCCCTCTTGACTAGGACTTAAACACCCACCTCAAGTTTCAAAGTTTCTTTAACTCCTAGTCCCTAGTGTCTGCACACACTTATTCTCCAATGCATATATAGTTACATATAATTGTATACACAGATACAACTTGAAAGTGTGTGTAGGACTAAAAGTTAAATGATAATGGTCAAGGGACCGCATTTTAAAGTCTAGTATAAAAAAAAAAAAGACTGGGTATTATGTTCCCCCTTTTTTTTTTAATGTAGTATGATAATTCAACATAGCAATATGAGGTAACTCTGAGATCAAGCTATGAAGACCTTCTATCTTAAGCATGGTCTGCAGCACCACCCCATACCAAGTAGTAAGAGGCATACCGTACCATACCAGGAGGAAACTTAAATGAAACTCAACATCAAGGTGGTACAACTCCTGTACCTCCCTGTACCAAGGCATATTGCTTATACCGACTTGTATCGAGGCATACCAAGATGTACCAAGCTGCATACCAACCTAAATAAAGGTGTACCAACTTGTATCGAGGCATACCGAGAGAAAAATTGAGAAAAATTGTTAAAAAGCTATTTTAGTACAGGGTGATACCATATCGTACCTGTAAGGTATCAATACGGTTTCCAATACTGAGATTGCGAACATTGATGTCCAGTATCTTAAGTGTAGCATGATAACCAAAACCATTTCCCAATCTAATTCCTAGAGATTTGAAGCTTACCAATGTCTAGCACTAGATATGTATTTGAATACATGCCTCTTCTATTTCATCAGATCTAAGTCAAGATATTCCTACCAAAGGATATGATATGATTTCTAAATACATATTACCATGTAAAGAGTCTTTTATTTGAACCTAAGCAATCATGCACTAATATTTGAACCTAAGTACACCATCATTGGAAGCAGCTTTGCTCCCACATTGTGCAACTTCAGATTAGGGGGTAAACAACCCTAAGCTCAAGCGAGTCAACAGATGCTCAAGCTAGACTTGCATTATAACTGGGCCAAGTTCAATCCTTTATTGATATAAGGTGAGATTGAGCTCAATTCAATTAGTTTTGAACTGCACTTAAGCTGTCCCCATGTAGCTCACTTGAGGGATTGTTGGGAGCGTAGAATCAAAAAACCCTACGACATTTCATATATTATGACCTAAGATAAGCTGTTAGATTAAGGTCTAATGAACTATCTTTTAAAGTAAATAACATGATAGTATTCACTAAACAACAATGAAGAATAAGTTTTAATTAACAACTTATAAGAAATAAACATTGCATATGTGTTGATCCATATTTTGAGCTTAGTTGAGCCACCATGAGCATGCTAGGAAAGCCACAAGCTCGACTAGCACATTTATGATTCCACATTTCTAGGGTCCCCTATGGATCAGGAAAACTCTTATCAAGTCAAACTCCAAGTCCAACATGAGTCGATCATGAACAGATAGCAAATATTGTGAATGATAAAACTACTAATTTGGTAAAAATCCTATATATTTCCAGAGGGAAAGAATCACAAGAAGAGGGAAAGGAAGGTGGTGCAGATTCCTAAATCAGGTATTTTGAGGACATTCCTTATAAAAAAAGGAATAGTCCCACCAGTCCATTACCAATCTGTTCATACATGTTATAACAACTGATCCTCAAACCAATTTGCAGATCAGGTAATATACAAGTCAGTTATAATATATTTTATGTTCAGATTACAAAATATAATAAATTATCTGAGAAAATTTTAATTAATATGTGAATATTTTTTATGCCATGAAAAAATCAAATGTCCTTAAAATGCATCAAGGAACCCTGATGATATATGCACACAAGAAACTAAATAAAGTAATATATAGAATATGTCAGATGAGTTTATCTGCATCTACCTTTCTAACTTTTATAACTTTCTTCTCAAGCTCAGCCTTGGCACGTGATTGCCTACGCCTTAGAATTCCATGATATTGCTTGGCATTTACATAAACAGGCTCCTCTGTCATTTCAAGAGGCAAAGGCATGCGAGTATAAGGCATCCCAAGTAACTGTGGATGCACCTGAAACAACTCCCATGAAGATCAGTTTCAGTCAGCCAATTTTCACATCTTAAGCAGGAAATTTGCAAACATAGAATTCATTGACTTTTCTGCTCAATATAGTGATGCAGTTATCCTATAAGTTTATGAAGAAAAAAATGTTTGATTACACCTCCAACCAATAAACATAAATTGTATGTTAGCAACGAAAAAAGGAAACAACAAGCATACTATAAAATTCCAATAGTCTTGCAGCAACAAGATGAAATTCAGAATACAGACACAGGGTTCCACTACAAGAGGAGAAGGTAAAATTAAACAACTTCTGATGCATATGCATAGCATGAGAATAATATATTCATCATATATAACTGAAAGTAGGCAACATTACCCTCAAAATATGCTGTTAATATATACATGCAACTTACGTACCAGTGCTTGAGTTCCATAAGGAGCCATGACGCGAGACAAATAAGGATCAGAATATGAATATGTCGCACAAGCCTGTACATATGAGGCAACATAAATATCAGAAGGCAAATAAAAAAATATATAAAAAAAATTGATAACGAATGCACCGCTGACAATATAGCCTAGAAGCCCTATGAAAAAATGATCAAATGATTCTAATTACACAATATAGTTCAAATAATAAGGAAAATGAAGAAAGTGCAAGAAATCCCACAATTGATTGACCAAGTTCCAGCTGGGTATGTGGTGCAAGGTATTCAGGCATCATAGGAGGCATGGTAGATGAGACAGGCTGCAGATGATGGTGTTCCTGTCCAAAGCTTCCATCTAACCATACAAATAAGGCCTTTGTGAGTAGCCAGTACTAATACCCACTTCAAGAAAACATAGAGTTCAGACAGGCACTTCAGAATATGGAATAGTGATTGCCGATATTGCCACTGATATAGGTGTAAAAAACATGCTCTTGAACCCTAAATAGTAAAAACTCCATGAAATCACAACATAATATAAAATGGATGCTACCAAGTACGCTACCTGAACACTCTGCACTTATATCTTCTTGAAAGGTCATACAGTGAATATAGTTTTCCCATGCAATGGAAATTTGGATACCATTAAATCGACAATGTATCACCAAATTACAGTAAACAATTATATATGTACTTCGTTCCAAGAAGCAGTTTGAGCTGTTCCATTGTTAGAACCTTACAACTATCCCAAAGCATCTACTGATTTGTTTTTCCAGTGCGTAGTAAGATAGGAAAAATATCAGGAGAATACAGCTTTGGTTTCCCCTGCCATAGACCAACTTAGTCAAAATGGCTTATAATAATTCATAAGCCTACATTCTGTATGGCTCTTTAGCTTATTCATGAGTAAGACAAAAACATAGCCCCTATGGCCTAAGTAACATCTTCCACCTTCTTCTAGACTCTCTTTAAGCCTAGCCTGGGGGAGTTGAAGGGTTAGTCCTTGGTTGCAGGAGCTTAAACTGCAATAAATAAGTTACGGTCCTTCACCTAGCAGCTGGCCTTATAGGTTTCAACACAAGGCCTTCTCTTGCCTAAATCTGTATTGTATAGGAATTTAGCACTTCTAGAGGACTGACATTAAGTTGACAATTGGTAGCAAATACCATAGGTTCTAATCAACTTAGTGTTGTGCTCGATAGCCAACCACCTACTTGATGAGAATAGAATTAGATGATGGTGGTGGTGATGACAATGGTTAGTCATGATCATTAAAAGAAGGAACTACTATAATTCTAACAGGGGAGGTGTATCACCCCATTTGTACTACTACCATCACTACCTTCAATTTCTGTGATTATGCATAAAATAACTTAAGGATTTAGATGAGTGACGCCATAAACAGGCACATCTCAAACTTATTAGGGATCATGAAACCCAGAAGAGTAAGCACATGTCACTTTTTTTGGCTATGAGCAATCATCTTGAAAAACAGAGACGAAATCAACATATAGCGAACAGAGTAATCCAACAAGCACATCACAATGATAAAAAAGACGCATAGCACATGATCTAGGAAAGAATAACCTCTTTGTGAGCCAATATTCTGCATCTCTTTGCTAACATCACCTGTGCCATCTGCCCTATCATGCGATTGTGCTTGGCCACCTTTGTTCCTGGCACCTCCCACAGGGAGGTTGACTGAGGCTGACTTAGAGGCACTATCTGCTAGAATAGACGGTGAGATAACACCGAATCCAGGACCACGCCACCATGGCTGAGCATTAATTGTGGATGGCAGAGCACCTTGCCCATTGGCATCTACTGTATTTGTACCCTCGGCCCGTGATTCCATGCTTCTAAATCTTGATCTTCAAACTAAAACTTTCCTATCCAAATATGCAAGTAAAGATAACTTTGATCAGCAAAAGATATGTGTAGACGTAGTAAGAAATATTAAGCTGATGAAACAACTTCAGAAGTGCGAGAAGGATCATAAAAATGATCGTCAAATTAACTAATATGATATTAAATAGAGTTAATCATGCACGAGAATTCCCTAATTTTAAGACATCGAAGGAACTCAGTCATTCTCAAATTGAATATAAAGGACCACCATAAGTCTAGCAAGATCCCTGATGCTTTCAAAAGAAAACACTAATTTAACAACTAATCAAGAGGAAGAAAGCAAGAACCAGGAAAAATCCGGTATTGGGGAAATATTTCAAATATCAGAACAGCAAAAGCTCAGCTGAGGTAATTACTGAATCCACACATCTAGGCTACCAGCTTTTCTAAGATTAGACGAATAAACCCGAAATTACCGAGCAATTACAAGATCAAGACAGCGAAAATCAGTAATTTATACATTTATCACTTCTCAAACCCTAAAAACCTCGAGAATCGAGCGATTTAAACCCAAAATTCCTCACCTTAGCCGGCACACAAAATCCAGAAGCATGACCGAATCTTTCAAGTAAGATCAACCACAAAAATCACTTTCTAAAATAAAAAAACGCGAATTCGTTAATGGAGAAAACAAAATTAAGCGAAACCAAACTTAGTTGGCATCAAGGAAGCAAGCTGCGAGCAAGCACCTCGCCGACCGAATCTTCCAAGCTCTTCAAGAATTCCGGGAGACCAACCAAGCAAAAAACCCTAACCCTAAAAGGACCTCTTTGAACAGGCCAAACCCGCAACAGTGATCAAACGCGGAGCTAGCGATCGAGATGGGGATTGGGGGACAGCGACTGGGAACTCAACTGTTCCCGAATAAACCCTAGAAATTACGCCATCTCCGGCCATCGTCTTCTCAAAGAATCCATTCCCTCTACGATCAAAAATCTATAACTTTTCTGGAGGACCCAAAAAGAAAAGATCCACTTCGAAAAAGGGGGACAAAAGCGATCAGTTCTCACTTCTGCGGAGGTCTCCCTCTAAAGTCCGTAGAACTCGAAGCACATATTTTAACCATTTTACCCTCCGTATTTAAGATAATGACCTCTCCGTGTCATCATTTTCCCAGGGATAACCGCATTTCAATACCGTCGGATTGACATCTGACGGCTATTTGAGGGTCCAATTATCATGGCTTGGCAATCTGACCAGGTACCAGATTGAGGAGCATTTTGGTCATTTACGAGCTGGTTTGCTGTAGATTTCCGCAGACCGCCGAGATTATTTTTAACTACAGGAGGTAAACTTTTTATATCGGACGTTACCCTTTCGAGTTCGAAGTCCATCTCCCGGAATTTGGTGGTAAATTAGTTGACCAATAAATGCCGCAACACTAGAACTTACCGTACCAAAAGACGAATTTATCCTTCATCCTTTCTATGAAATGCCCTTATTTTATAAATTATAAGGGTATTTACGTCAGTTTCGTCGAACCGTGGTTACCCGAAGGACAGTTACGGCCCAACCACCCAGCTTCGTGGTCTGGCCGCCGGGCCACGCGTCGACCATTTGGTATTCCTGGTAGGGACCACGTGTACTGGTTCGCCAACACGTGGCGCACGATGCGGGTTCCGTGGGGACTGTAACGGCGGAGAGACGGCGCCGTTAGTGCTGTCGCTGGGCGGGGCGGCAGCTAGAATGTAGGGGGACACGGGGACGGGGACCGCCACGTGGGTGGAGTGATCAAGGTAAAGGGCGGGGCGGGCAGGATTGGGCTGCCCGGGTGGCTGCCCGGGACAATTGTATCTTGACACGTTCCGGCCTGTCATCGGGAGGAGGGGAACCGGCTCACGGCGGTGGGAAACCCGGGGTGGCTAGACGACAAAAGGGGCGACGTGGTGCCCTCTAATAAGTAACGCGTGTGGTTTGCTGGATTTTGTTTGATTTTGTCGTTTAGCAGGATCCGGGTAAGCCATTCTCATTGACTTGGACGCGGATACAGGGAGTTGACTACCTGGATTCGGATGTGGATGGGGCCTCGGAAGTGAGCTTGACTTGATCAAAAATAGGTATTTGATTAACTGCAAGTTGATGAGGTTATGTAATTGGGTTGCATTAATATAAGGTTGAGTAAACTAAATATGGGATTAAATGATATGTATTGGGGTAATTAGGTCTGCTTCTTTTGATTCACGGTCGGCTTTTCAACTCATGTTCCCCGACTGTATGTCGGCAACAAGTTATAGATCATCAAAGCCGGACTATCTAACGAGTTTCGGTTCGACTATATCTACAAAGTTCATCACCCAACGTTCTATCGATGCCATGGACACGGATACTCGACTATTATTCGATAAGCCGACTAACTGTCGCAGACCCCCAATCGACTTTTTTGGTAGCTACTAACCAATTATAATGACTCGATCAACTACATAACCGATGACCAGTCAGTATATCAGAGTCTCCAACCGATGGTTAGTCGGTGTATCCAAAGCACCAACATATAGTCGGTATATCAGAATCTACAGTTATGATACCACGATTACAGGAAGCTACCCCATATCATGACTGCTAGTGGGCATAAACTGCCCACTAACTTCATGATAACGGTCCGATAATGGGGGATAACTATCCCTTCATACCATAATAAGTGGGACTCCATATTCGATGGTTATACCCAAATTATCTATATAAAAAGGAGGTAAGGGGACAGCAAGGGTAAGACACGCTGGGTTAACACTCTGCCAAATTCTATATTGATCTACTATTTATTAGAATTTGGTGTTGGGGTATGCATATATGTTTCAAAATTTTTTTCTAAACAACGTCGCGAAATAGAAGATTAAAATATTTTTTTAATCTACATCATGTATACATAAAATATAGAATACTAGGATCTACTTCATATACTGAAATTAAATACATGCTGAATTTTATGCTAAAATTGAATATATGATCAGATTATATACCTGTTTTGTAAATTTTTTCTTCAAATCTGGATCTAGAAGAGAGTAGGCTCTCTTAGCTGCATAAGTGTCCGGCCTCTATGGGTATCCACTCAAGATCAGCCTGACACAGTCCTCTTTGATATTGATTTTCTTCTCTAAGAAAAATCAACCTATGAATCTGAACGAAGCTTGGATCGATCAATTCTTTGATCTTTTTCTTCTCTTCTTCTCTTGCTTTTCTTTCCTTAATTATGAAGCAATCAAAGTCTGAAAACCAGTAAGCAAAGGAGCATCCAAACACTTTTTGGACGTAGAGAAGTGGGATGCCCAAACTCCTTGGGCGTTGGATCTTCAAGGGAGAAGAGAGAGGGGGTGTGGGGACCTTCTAAGGGAGGCATGGGGTGCTAAAATTCAGTGCTTAGGAGCTTTAGAGAAGGTTTATTTAAATAGGTATAAGGTTTGAATCTTATTCAAAACCAAACAATCACTTAATACAAGTCCTATTTGCATTAAGAATTCTTATTCTTTTAGTTATTTGACCTCCTTTAGGAGATCCTTTTGGCTTTAACTATTGGAGCCCTTGCACCCACAAATACACACGCCACATCGGGCCTAGGGGACGTCCCATGCTGATCTAATATGCCTTCTAATGGGTGGGTACATTCAACTTGATCAAATCAAGTGGTGTCCAATCAAAACTATCAAGAAAATTGATTAAGAGTTTGAACTGTTAATTTATTTGATACAAAATCTAGGCACCCAACAATTAGAGTCTAATGAATCTATTCATTTAGATTATTAGTAGGTAATTAAACTTAAATTAATCTTATCAAATAAAAAATTCAAACATAAAGAGAATATTAGATTCAACCATGTGCTAGCAAGGTTACTCTGAACCAAATAGGATTTTTTTAAATCCAATTGAGACTTCATAAGTCCAATTACTTATTTCAGATTGATCCCTTTGTTGTATGACCCTATAGGTTCAATTCTATTTAGTAGTGAGATATACAATGATCTTTATCATAGTATCATTGAAACTCCTTTCAATGGATCAGAATAGTTCTACTTTAACTCATCAAGGATTGTCGATCCTGAGCAACCCTAATGAGCTCTCACCATCCACCAATGATACCTAGCAGTATGTAGTGGCAACTCAGTAGAACCAAAAAAAAAATCTCAAGGTGTGCTTCACATATGATTCAGTCCTTCTATCATGAGTCCCAACTAGATGGCAGGTCATGGATAAATCGTCAAACCTCATCATCAGTCATATTATAGATTCGATCAGCTCAAGTCCAATTACGATTCTCATGAAAACTTTTTTTCATCAATCACACTGCTGTGGTCATAGACTCTCGGACTTAGCTTCTTAAATTTTATAGGACTACTCTCTATCAAGATTGATAGATTTCATCTAGATGCATACCCTACTCCTATAGTGCACCAACTGTCACCAACATCCACTACAATGACTCATTGAGATCATGTTTATGTGTCAGTCAAACTCTAACAGTTTCACTGCGAGCAGTCATACTATCACAAGTCAAAAATCATTCATACAACTATAGCATCGAGACAATCACTGACGATCGATTAAAAATCAAGTGATCTCTCGTATAGTCATGCTTAATACTAGTTATTCTCTAACAATTTTTCGTACTCGTCACTCAATGTCTCTACACTGTAGATCAAAAACTCATCCACCCTGAAGGAAGTAATTTGTGTGTCAATCTATCTGAATCGATCATCATTTTCATGATGATACTATGACTGGGAGCATTTAAAAATTATATACATATCTCTAATTCTCAATATCTTGAGAATATGTATATGTTAATTTCATGGACGATTCAAAGATACATCATACTTGAATGAAAATAAACTTGCCCTTTTATTGATCAAATTAATGAATTAAATATAAAATTATGCCTTAGATTTATTATAATGGGTCAGCTATATTGGTTTCTAGGATATACATCTAACAATCTTTCACTTGTACTAAAGTCAATTGGCCACAAATCTAAGTCCCATCTTCTCAAGGTGAACTTCCATCTTTGACTGGCTCAATTGCTTTATCAGCGGGTCTATCACGTTGTCTGCGGAGTCTACTCTTTGTACCTCGATATATTTCTTTTTGAGATAGTCGTATATGATATGGTATCACCGCTTGATATGCTTTGATTTTTGATAAGACCTCAACTCCTTAACAAGTACTATAGCTCCATTGTTATTGCAATAAAGTGGTATGACATCTGATGTCATTATCCTAAGCTCTGCGATGAACTTTTTGAATCAGAAGCCTTCCTTTGCAGCATCCGAAGCAGTAACATATTCAGTCTCTGTGGTTGAATCCGCTATAATGGGTTGCTTGAAACTCTTTCAGCTAACTGCACCATCATTGTAAGTGAATATATATCCTGACATAAATTTTCTATCATCAGGATCAGACATAAAGTTTGAATCAGTTTATCTCTTGACTCGTAACTCAGAATCTCCTCCAAAGATTAAAAATAAATTCTTAGTTCTTCTCAAGTACTTAAGGATACTCTTCACAGCTATCCAGTGCTCCTCGTCTGGATTCGACTGATACTTGCTTATGACACTCACAGTAAGGGCAATATCAGGTCGAGTATACAGTATGGCATATATGAGGCTCCTTATGGCTGAGGCATAAGAAATTCTACTCATGTGCTGAACTTTCTCAGATGTGGTCGGATGCATCATCTTGAAAAGATGAATACCATGCCTAAGAGATAATAGTCCTCTTTTAAAATTTTTCATGCTGAACCTCTTAAATATTTTCTTTATATACAGCTTTTGTGACAGACCTTTATTTCAAGAATATAGGATGCTTCCCCTAGGTCTTTCATTAAGAATTCTTTGGACAACCATCTTTTGATCGTAGTCAGCATAGGAACATTATTCCTAATAAGGAGAATATTATCCACGTACAATACGAGGAATGTTATTGCACTCCCACTGACCTTTTTGTATACACAAGATTCCTCTTCATTTTTGATGAAACCAAATGATTTGATCACATCATCAAAATGAATATTCTAACTTTGAGAAGTTTACTTTAATCCGTATATGAACCTTTACAGCTTGCAGACTTTGTGATCACCATCATCAGATGTGAAACTCAAAGACTGCTTTATATAGATATTTTTCTCAAGATATTCATTTAGAAAAGTAGTTTTCACATCTATCTGCTAGATTTTATAATTATAATAAGCTGCAACAGCAAACAGAGTATGGACGGATTTCAGCATGACTACGGATGAGAAGATTTTCTGATAGTCAATGTCCTCGCGCTGACTATAACCTTTTGCCACGAGCCTAGTTTTATAGGTCTCTACCTTACCATCGGCACCTATTTTCTTTTTGTAGATCCATTTATATCTAATGGGTACTATACTTTCAGGTGGATCCACTAAAGTCCATACTTGGTTTAAGTGTATCGAGTCAATCTCTAACTTCATTACATCTAACTATTTCTCAAAATTGATGTCAAATATTGCCTCATCAAAGGTATTAGATCATCATCATGGCCCTTATCTCCCATAAGAAATATTTTCTTAACTTCTTCCATAAGCATATCCATATATCTTTCAGGAGGTCGGGAGATCCTACTAGATTTACGAGATGGTAAAAGAACATCAACTACTGGCTCATGAATAATGGATTCTTGAGGATCCATAGCTTTTTGCTCTTCAGAGACCTTCTCTTTGAGTTCAACTAACTTTCTATTGCCACCATCCTAGATAAATTATTTTTTTAGAAATATGGCATTCCGACTCACAATCACATTGTGATCTTATGAAAAGTAGAAGTAGTTGAAGAAAATATATGTAGTGCTATGCATGCAATTTCAAAATTTTGTACCACAGAAGGGAAAGATTAAATAATTTAATCTAATTCATATACATAAGATCTAATCTAGACTACCATGCTATGACAAAGTATATGAAATATGATATATTTTAGATCTAAAAATAAAAACTCACATCGATCTCATCGATACTGAAATTCTAGATCTAACTATTAGATCTAACAATATGATCAAGATAGGTTAGAAACAATTACCAAACCAATGAGATCTTAATCTTTGTTGGTCCAACACTTAGAGAAGATATTCCTCAGATCACTCATAGTCATATGAAGTTGTCTGGCCTCTACAAAAAAATCCATGCAAAGGCTGGCACAGATCAGGGGCTTGAAGGTGCTAGCCTGAAAGCAACTTCGATAGTTGATCTCTTCCTTTTTCTTCAAGCACCTTAGATGCTCCAAAAAATAAAGGGATCTGGAGGAGGAAGAGAGGAGGAGGAGAAGAGCTCTGAAAAAATGAAAACCAGCAAGAAAATTGATGTATGACACTAAGAATAGGGGACCCCTTTTTATAGGCAAGGAATTAGGGTTTTCATTCAAGGGAGGGCGCCAAGAGTCCATGCCAAACACCTTTTGGCATCCCAAAAATTTCCAAAAAAGGTTCTAAAATATTGAAAAGAATTCTGGTATCTCACATGCCCAAGAACTCTCCAAGAAAAATAAAGAAAAAATCATTATGGTGCCAACAACTTTTCTTATATGAAAAATTTCTTTCATTGTTTTCATCTTATCTCTAATTCGAATCACATTTGCATTTGACAAGAGATAGGATTATGAGTCATCAATTATTGCCACCCACCCTTATTGGGTCTACTACTTTGACACCAAAAAGGTCAAGCCAAATCCTATTTGGCGTGGAGATAAGGGCATGGGTCCAAGATGGCGCAAGGAGATAAGGATGGAGTTCTAGTCAACTTGGACTCTTTATTTCTAATATGATTCTAATCCAAATCAAATTTGGATTGAACCTACTGATAGAAATGAACCTAATCCAATTAGAAATCTAAATATCTTAATAAATTTTTAACTCAATTAGAAATTGACTGATTTCAAATCCTGATCGAATCAGGATCAAATTTTTTTTGTAATCAAGATTGATCATATCAAACCCAATCTGAGTCGAACTGAATCTAATTCAAATAGACTTGATTCAAAGCTCTTTATTTAATCAAATTAAGTCAATTACTAATTAATTTTTTATTAAGAGTAGAGTCTCAGTTTCAGTAGGACTCTTCCTCAGAGTTTCAGTCCCAATAGGACTCCTCACTAGAGTCACAATTTAATTGAACTCTTCAGCCATCAGATCTGAACAAATCTTCTAATGCATGTGACCTCATAGATTCGAACTTAAGCTGATAGCATAGGAAAAACTTTCTATATCAATCGATGTAACCATCTGACCATGGTGACCTGACAATCGGATAGATCGAAGTATTGCAAAGCAACATTCTAGAACCTATTAATGTATGGTTATCATATAATTCATCCCTTCGATCTTAATGCTCAAGGTGACCTAGGATTTAACTGTCAATCCTAATTTAGTCAACCACATTATATTTCAACCTTTCAAATCCATCTCATGGATTATTCTAATCAAGATTTTACTAAATTGAAATATACTGATGCATATCTCCTACTAATTCAGAGTGATCAATTCCATCTTGACTCACACACCGACTTGATAAGTACTTGACTGTACCTAGTATCTTTTTGTTACTGAATTAGAAATTTAGATGGTCCAGTACTAAAATATTGTGAGTTTCTTATAAATCATCATGGTGGTCTCAGGTCTGAGGGACACAAACCCATATCCTTCACGAGCTATTTTTGACAGTAGAGCGCTCGACACATGGTCATATTCGATGCGAATGTACTCCTACATTCCATCTGCATACCATAACAGTATCTCCACACTCTTTGGTTAAGAGGACAATCAATTTATATGGTACACAATGATCGATACTCGATATTGCTATCGTCCTATTAATAGCATATCATTTGGTCGCGAACTCTTTTAAGGACTAAATGATAAATCTTCTTTGTCGATTAATTATAGTCCTAAAGATTTTATTACAATACAGGAGTTCCTAGATGAATAATTTGTAATAAAAATATCAAATAACTTTTATTAATAAAAATTTATATACAATTACAAGAACGAGCATAATCGTCAACAAGCTGACGATTGACTTTGGGACATATTTTTCAACAATTCTCACTTGGACTAAAACCAATCGGTACAGTATCATATACCCATCTTCAATTTGTGATCATCGAATTTCTTGATCCTGAGAGCTTTAGTAAATGGATCGGTCAGATTTTTTTTTTCGTCGATCTTTTAAAGGTCGATGTCACCTTGATCCATGATCTTCTAGATAAGGTGATAGTGGCGCATAATATACTTGGTGCACTGATGAGACTTCAGCTCCTTGGCTTGAACAATGACTCCAGTGTTGTCGCAGTATAACAAGATAAGACCATCAATGGAGGGTGCCACTCTAAGCTCGTCGATGAACTTCCACAACCATACAGCTTCCTTCGCAGCATCGGATGCTGCGATGTACTCCGCTTCACAAATGGAGTCAGCCACAGTGAGCTGCTTGAAACTTTTTTAGTAGATCGCTTCATCATTCAAGATAAAAATATAATCCAACACACTCTTGCTATCATCATAGTCTGACTGAAAATTGGAGTCAGTAAACTTCACTAGTTTCAAATCAGTTTCACCATATACAAGTCATTGATCTTTAGTATTTCTCAAATATTTAAGGGTGGTCATTACGATCTTCTAATGGTTCTCTCCTAGATCAGACTGGTATCTGCTCACTACCTTTAGTGAGTATGCCACGTTTGATCTCGTACATGTCATGACGTACATTATAGAACTCACTATCGAAGTATATGAAATTCTACTTATACGTTCTCTCTTGAGGAGTTGTTGGACAATCCTTTTTCGAGAAAAAAATTTCATTGCCTATCGGAAGATAATTTTTCTTGAAATTCTTCATACTGAACCGCTTCAGCATGGTGTCAATGTATATAGACAGGGATAATTCAAGCAATCTTTTCGATCTATCTCTATAGATTTTCATCTCAAGGATATAGGATGCTTCTCCTAAGTCTTTCATCGAGAATTGAAATGATAACTAGACTTTTATCCCTTATAATGTAGGGATATCATTTTTGATTAAGAGAATGTCATCTACAGACAGAATGAGGAATACAACCACAGAATCATTTATCCATTTGTAAATACAGGATTCTTCTCTGTTCCTAATGAAGCCCTATGTTCTGGTAATCTTATCGAAACACATGTTCTAACTTCCGGATGCCTGCTTCAATTCATAAATGAATCTCTGAAGCTTGCACATCTTGGACTCATCTGTGGATGTGAAATCTTCAGGCTATATCATATACACCTCTTCTTGCAGCTCTTTATTTAGAAAAACTATTTTTACATCTATTTGTTAGATTTTATAGTCCATGTATGCTGCTATCGCAAGCATAATCCGAATGGATTTGAGCATTACCATAGGAAAAAATATCTCATCATAGTCAATACTATAATATTGACGATAATCTTTGACAACTAAACGAGCTTTATAGGTCTCCACCTTTCCGTCTGCGCCTCTCTTCTTTTTGAAGACCTACTTACACCCTATGGATTTAATCCCTTCAGGTGGGTCAACTAATATCCACACATCATTGACCTTCATAGATTCCATTTCAAATTTCATGGCTTTAAGCCATTTATCAGAGTCGAACCTCTGTATTACATCCATATAGATGATCGGGTCCTCATTATTCTCATCGAGTTCAATAGGATCTCCATCTTGGACCAAAAAATCATAGTATCTGTTTGGTTAATGTGATACTCTATCAGATCTTCTTAATGATACCTCTACAATAGATTTTAAATTTGATATCATCAAATTCGATTTTGTGGGTTCATTGGACTGTATCGGTTCTACCTATTGAACTTCCTCAAGTTCAACCTTGGAGGCATTAATCCCTTCCCTAAATTTTTTTTTAAAAAGACTGTGTTAAGGCTGACAAATATCTTTTGTTCATCAACAAGGTAAAAGTAATACCCTTTAGTTTCTTTAGGATACCCAATAAAATTACATCTATCAGACCTAGCTTTGAGTTTGTCTATTTTCAAACGTTTGACATAAGCCGGACATCCCCAAATCTTAAGATGAGTAAGCAGTGGCTTACGTCCAGTCCATATATCATATGGTATTTTACTTACAGACTTACTAGAAATCCTATTAAGTACATAACAAGCTGACTCGGATGCATATCTCCAAAAAAATATCGACAGAGTAGAAAAGCCCATCATGGATTGAACCATGTCCAACAGGATTCGATTCCTCCTTTCCGACATACCATTATGTTGTGGCACTTTAGGAGGTGTCCATTAAGAGAGAATCTCATTTTCTTCAAGATATGTTAGAAATTCAATAGAAAGATATTCTCCTCCTCGATCTGATTGAAGAGTTTTAATATTTTTTTCAGTTTGTTTCTCTACTTCATTACGAAACTGTTTGAATATTTCAAATGATTCGAACTTGTGTTTCATCAAATAGATGTACCTATACCTCGATAGGTCATTTGTGAATGTAATGAAATAGTGATACCCTCCTCTGGCACTTGTGCTTATTGGTCCATATACATCAATATGTACTGACCCAGAACATCACTGGCTTGTTCATTTTTTTCAGTAAAAGATGACTTGATCATCTTGTTGGGAATAGTGTCCCAAAGCCAATCGTCAGCCTGTTGACGGTTGTGCTCTTTGTTGTAATAGTACATAAATTATAAATAAATAAAAATTATTTTGATATTTTTTCATCACAAAATGTTTCATCTTCTAATGAACTCCTATGTTGTGGTGAAGTCCTTAGGACTATTTAGACTCGACAAAGAAGGATTTATCGTTTAGTCCTTAAACTTGTTTGCGACCAAATGATACGTTGTTACCAAGGACAACAACATTTATCGAGCATAGGTCGTTGTGTGCCATATAGGTTGGTTGTCCTCTTAACCAAGGAGTGTGAAGATACTGGTATGGCATACAGATGAGATGTAAGGGTACATCTGCACTGAACGTGACCGACTCTGGAGCTATTTTTGCTGTCAAGATTTGCTCCGATGGGATATGGGTATCACTATCCCTCCGACCTGAGACCGCCACGGTGACTTGCAAGCAACTCACTGCACTTAGGCACTGGACTATCTGAATTTCTAATTCAGTGACGGAAGGCTGCTGGGTGTAGTCAAGTACTTGACTTGTCGGTGCGTGTGTCAAGATGGGATTGACCACTCCAGTTTAGGAGCTGTGTACAGTTGTATTTCAATTTAGTAAAACCTTGGCCAAGATAGTCCTAGTGAGGAGTCACAGGACTGTTTGAGTTGAGCACGATTCGGATGATCTGATCAGGGTTGACAGTTTAACCCTGAGTCATCCTAAACACAGGGGTCAAAAGGATGAATTATATAGTAACCATATTCACGTAGGTTCTGAGTATTGCGATTGCGACTATTCGACCTATCCGAACATCGGGTACCATTGCTAGATGGTCACTTCGATTAGTATAGAAATTGGTTCCTGTGCTACCTGTTTAGGTTCGAACCTACGGGGTCACACACATTAGAGGTTCCTATCTGATCTGATAGTTGGTGAAGAGTCCTTCATGTCTGAGATTCTATGATCGAGAATCAGAATTCTCTGATCACGAATTCCACACATTTTGGGTACCGGGGTCAAGAGTCCCACTGGTTTAGGACTCTTCGATCAGGGTTACATATTGATAAATTCTGATGCCCGATTACCCATCGAATTTGGACTCAATATTTATAAGAAGTTTAATTAGTGATTTGATTGCTAATTAACTCAATTTGATTGAATAATTATTTTTGGATCAAGTCTAATTGAATTAGATTCAGTTGGGTTTGACCCGATTAGGTTAAGAGTTGACCTAATCGTCGAGATGGTTTGGTCCCTGATATGATTAGGGGTTGGACTTAATCAATTTCTGATTTGATTAAGATTTTATTGAGTCTAATTAAGCCTAATTAAGTTAGATTTAAATTAGTCTAATTGGGCCTAACTTATTTGGTTCAATTAGGTTGGTTTAAATAATGAAACCACCTTGACCCATTCTCCCTGCGCCACCTCACTTTCACTGCGCCCATTTGAATTCACAAGAAGAAAGTTCTCATGAATTTTTTCTCATGCAAAGTCCTTCCTCATGCCCTACTTTAATGCACCAAATGAGTGGATAAGGATGATTGGTTGGCCATTCAAATTCAAAATAAAGTTTGAATTTGAATGAGCAACCAATCTTAGTGCCTTGACCTTATCCTCTTTTAATGCTCCATTTATTACACGAGAAAATGTTTCTCATGAAATCACTCATGCACAAATTAAGCCACACCCTCCTCTTCTCACACCCTTAGTGGATAGAGATGAATTGGTTTCCATTTGAATTCAAAATTTGATTTGAATTCAAATGTGCAATTACTCACCTTTATCCCCTCACGTGGATAAGACGTTTGTTGTTTTAAAAGGAGGAGAAGAGGGGGGCGTGGGAAGAAGAAAATTTTGGAGAGAAAATCTGGGGCATGAAGAATTTTTGTGCATGAGGTGAAGGTCCATATCCTTCCGAGAGAAAAAGAAAGAAAAGAAAGAAAAAGTGTACGCAGGGTTTCAGTGAGTTCCCCAGGGTTTCAACCTGGGGTTCGGAAAGTAAGAAGGTAAGCTACGAGTGTCGTGAGCCCACCAAATTTCAAAGAGATCTTTATCATCCTCTCAATCACGTCTGCTAATGATCCAGAGCATCCAAAAAATCGGTAGATATTGGTCGAAGGAGTTCAATCAGCATCGGCCGTCGAAAGGGCTCTACAACGAGCTAGCACTCGTGAGGAGTCGATCAGATCGGAAGCTTCGTGTGGATGATCCGTAAAGGTCAGACACACTGTGTAGCTGCATCACGATGATCAGACTCTCCTGACGGTGATCAAATTACGGCGATCTACTACCTGCATAAAGGTATTGTGTTCTGAACACATTACAGTAAAGTGTTTATTGTTCAAATTCGAATTTCAAATTTAAATGCATGCATGCTATATATCATATTTAGATCCTAGTGTAGGATAAATTTATGTTAATTAATTAGATTAATTAATATTTTTTCACTGTAAAATCATAATTTTGAAAAAGTTTTAAAATTACCATTTTACCCCTGCACTAAATTTCTCCAAAAATGGTTTCAGAGTGGGTTCTAAGATATGATATATATATTTGCATACGTAGATTAAGTTGTAATCTAAAAGTTTAAAATTTAAAATTTGAAATTCAAAATTTAAAATTTGAATTTTGAAAGTTGTTCAAAATTCAAAATTCAAAAATTTGAAATTTAAATTTTGAAATTTGAAATTCGAAATTCAAAAATTTAAAATTCAAAATTCAAAATTTGTTAAAAATTTTAAATTTAAAATTCAAAATTTAAAATTCAAAATTTGAAATTCAAAAATTTAAAATTTGAAATTTGTTTGAAATTTGAAATTCAAAATTTAAAATTTGAAATTTGAAATTTGAAATTTAAATTTTGAAATTGGTATATTTAGATATACTTGATCCAAGTAGCAAGTAATCGAATTGGGTTGGTTGCCATGGCCGTTCAGTCATAGGAGAAAAGTAGGGTTTAAAGGCCCTCTCCTCCCATTCGATGGGGTCTCCTATGGCGGTAGGGGTGCCGCTGTAATTATATCCCATGCAGATGAAGCAGCGAAAGGAATTAATTGTATAGGTTCAATTGTGAAATTTATCATGAATGTGTTAGATTAGATCTAAAGAAATATTCATGATTTATTTTGATTGAGTTATTTTCTATTATGTAATTAGCAATAGGATTGCTATTTATGAAATGTGCTGATCTATTTGTGAAATTAGTCAACATATTTGGTGAACAGAAAATAAAACCTTTCAAATTTGAAAATTATTTTTGAAATATCAAACCCTGACCCATCAGCCCAAATACTTAATTAAAAGAATTAAGTATTGTCTAGTAGGTCTAGAATTGTGAATTAAGACCTAAGATAATTGCATAAACTTGTGGGTCAATGGGTTAGATGGATTAGATCCATAATTGGATTAGACCTAAGGTTAGCTTAAAGAAATGGACTAAATTAGAGTAATTGGTTAAATCTAATCAAAAATTGAATTAGATTAGGTCAAGGATACTCTAGACTCAACTCCAATAGTTGTAGTTGAATGGGTCCATATCTTTAACTAGACCAAGATGGACTTAATTCATGGCTACGCGATGGAACCCTATTTACTAAGTTGATCAAATTAAAACTAATGAACCGGTTGGTGTCTAAGGTAAGTTTGGCATTTGACCAGTGGTTTTTAAGCGAGAGCTACTCGTAGTGATTCGATCTCTGACGAGTTAATGGCTTATCCCCACCACTGATCTCACTTACCTGGCCAACCTGGTGAATTAGGTTTTGATTAGATCACTTGGTGATTAGAGCTCACCCATGTCATTAGGTAAATCAGTGTGACTGATTTAGGTGCTCCTAATGCCGGCTTTAATTAAATCCTTTTTAATCTGACTTGGTGAAGTCAGTGGGAGGATTGAAATTGGCTGGATAATTTTTTCTCTTCAATTCTTTAATAAAATCCTCAAAAATTATTAGGTCCCTAAAATGATTAAGTTATAATGATAACTAAGTCATAGCCTCCCATTAAGTGAGTGATAATGAGTCCATTAGTTTAATAATCATTGGAGGCCCAAAGGCCTGGTGCTTATTGACTAATGGAATTATCATTCATAATATGATAATTTGGTTTGAGTCTTTCTGATGGTGGTTAGGTTGGCCGACCAAAGTCGGACCTGATCATTTATTGATCCGATTCACCAAATCAAATCATGTTAATGGTTGGACTTAACCAGATATTTTCAGTGGAGGCCAAAGCCTACTGATTAGGTTCTGGGGCAAAATCAATTATTAGAAATTGTTTAGAGAAACAACTGGTTATGAACTTACCCATAGATGCACATGGGTTGGCCAACCAAAGTTGGGCTCGTGTGTAGTCTGTGTGGATTCTAGTACCCACTAAGGAATTAAAGTAATTCCTCGAATTGAAGGTTGAGGCTACCAGTTCATAAAAATACTGGGAGAAACTTTAGACTAAAGTCCAAGTCTTTAGTATTAATAATTTATGTACTAATATAGGTATGGTTTTCCTTTACAAAGCTATGGCCACTACCCTGTCGCTCCGGTCATTATTAGATAATGACAAGCTCATGGGATCTAATTTCAATAGCTGGTATCGAAAATTAAAAATCGTCCTTGAGCATGAATGGATCCTTTATATAGTAACGGATCCAGCACCTGAGGAGCCAGCCCCGAACGCTAGAGGGACGGTCCGAGACACTTACCAGAAGTGGCTCAACGACCGCACCACCATTCGGTGCATTATGCTAGCGGCAATGAATGATGAGTTTAGCCGTAGGTTAGAGAACGCCCAGCCACAGAAGATGCTTCAAATGTTGAACGACTCCTTTGGCACGCCTAACGACGTTGAAAGGCACAAAACTAGTTATGCCATTTTTAATGCTCGGATGAGGGATGGGGCCTCAGTCACTGATCATGTACTGTACATGATCGAAATGATTGAGCGCCTAAGTAAACTGGACTTTTCCCTACATGAGCAGCTCGGTAAAGATGCGATTCTTAATTCTCTGCCCAAGTCCTTCCTTCCCTTCCTTACTCATTTTCGAATGACAAAGCCTGCAGTGAACTATCACGGCTTGTTGGGGTTGCTGCAGAACTTTGAGAAGGACCACCAGCTCCATAAGGAGTCGGTGAATGTTGTGGGAGGGTCTTCTTCTGGTCATCAACCCTTTGAGAAAGGGAAGAAGAACAAGAAGAAGAAGAAGAAGGTGCAGCCGCATGCTGGGACGTCTGCATAGGGTCAGACCAAGAAGCACAAGCCCGATCAGAGCCAGACAGAGTGCTTCTTTTGCAAGAAGCAGGAGCACTGGAAGAGGAACTGTCCTCTATACATTGCCTCACTAGACCCGAACAGGCCGAAGAAGAAGCAAGGTACTTATATGATAACATCTTGCAACTTTTCCATTTGTGATACTACTGCCTGGGTATTGGATACCGAAAGCCCTTATCATATTTGCAATTCGATGCAGTGTCTGCAGGTCAGTAGGAGATTTGATGAAGGCGAGAGGTTCCTGAACGTTGGAGATGGAAGCAAAGTTTCAGTTCTAGCATTAGGAATCATGAACCTTGTAATCAATTCTCGAAATATAATTCTGAGTGAATGTCACTATTGTCCAAGCTTTTTATTAAATATTATTTCTGCAGGCCTTTTGGCCATGAATGGTTATCAATTTTTAATAAAAAAAAATATTTACAATATCATTTTGAATGGTGTTACAATGTTTATTGGACAACTTAATAATGGAATTTACTTTCTATCACAGTCTATTAATATGGTTCAAACCTCTAGTAAACACCCTAGAATAGATAATGTGTCAGAAGTTTATCTTTGGCACTGTAGGCTAGGTCATATCAATAAGAACAGGATAAACAGGTTGGCTCAAGAAGAAATTCTTAAAGTAGGTGATTGTGAATCACTTCTAACCTGTGAGTCCTGTCTTCTTGGTAAAATGACCAAGTCACCTTTTATTGGAAAAGGTGAGCGAGCCAGTGAACTCTTGGCTTTGGTACATTCTGATGTATGTAGACCCATGAGCTCAAGTACAAGAGGTGGATACTTCATAACCTTCACAGACGACCTATCGAGGTATGGGTATATCTATTTAATGAAGCATAAGTCGGAGTCATTTGAAATGTTCAAACTATTCTGAAATGAGGTAGAAAAATAAACTAGAAAGTGTATTAAAACTCTTCGATCTGATCGAGGAGGTGAATACCTTTCCAATGATTTTCTGACATATCTTGGGAAGAATGGGATTCTCTCTCAAAGACACCTCCTAGAACACCACAGCATAATGGTGTGTCTGAAAGGAGGAATTGGACCTTGTTGGACATGGCTCGATCCATGATGGAGTTTGCTGGTCTGCCGATCTCTCTTTGGAGATATGCGCTCGAATCGGCTTGTTTCCTTCTAAATAGGATTCCGAGTAAGTCTGTAACCAAAACACCATATGAGATATGGATAGGACGTAAGCCAGTACTCTCGCACCTTAGGGTTTGGGGGTGTCCGACTTATGTTAAACGTTTAATTACGGACAAGCTAGGATCTAGGTCTGACAAGTGTAATTTTATAGGATACCCAAAAGAGACCAAAGGGTATTATTTCTACCTGGCTGATGAGCAAAAGTGTTTGTCAGACTTAAGGCAATCTTTTTGGAAAAAGAGTTCCTTGATGAAGGGACTGTTGCCTCTAAGGTCGAACTTGACGAAGTTCGACAGGTGGAAAAACTGACACAAGTTGCTGAACCTGAACCGAATTTGATTAGATCAGATCCGAAGCCCATTGTTCAAGCACCCTTAAGGCGATCTGGTAGAGTACCACGTCAACCGAACAGATACTATGGTTTCTTGATCCGGGATGACGATCCTATCGAACTTGATGAAAACGATGAGGATCCGATCACCTACATGGATGCAATGCAGAGATCCGACTCTGAGAAATGGCTAGAGGCCATGAAATCCGAAATGGAGTCCATGAAGGTCAACAATGTGTGGACATTGGTTGACCCACCCGAAGGAGTAAAATCTATAGGATGTAAGTGGGTCTTCAAGAGGAAGAGGGGTGCAGACAGAAAGGTGAAAACCTATAAAGCCCGTCTGATTGCCAAGGGATATCGTCAACGTTATGGTATAGACTATGACGAGATATTTTCTCCTGTGGCAATGCTCAAATCCATTCAGATTATGCTTGCGATAGCTGTCCATCTGGACTATGAAATCTGGCAGATGGATGTGAAGACAGCTTTCCTAAACGGAGAGCTGGATGAAGAGGTGTATATGATACAACCTAAAGGATTCACATCCACAGATGAGTCTAAGGAGTGCAGACTACAGAGGTCTATTTATGGACTTAAGCAGGCATCATGGAGTTGGAACATATGTTTTGATAGGACGATCAAGACATATGACTTCGTTAAGAATGGAGAAGAGCTCTGCATTTATAAGTGGGCTAATGGTCCAGTTCTGCTCTACTGTGATAGCTCTGGAGCCATTACTCAGGCGAAGGAACCGAAGGCACACCAGCGGACGAAGCATATTCTGCGTCGCTACCATCTCATCCGAGAAATTATGGATCGAGGTGACGTCGACCTTCAGAAGATCGATGGAAAGGAGAACCTAGCCGACCCATTCACTAAAGCCATTGCGGTGAAGGAGTTCGACAACTATAAGTCGAAGATGGGTATTAGATACTGCACCGATTGGCTTTAGGCCAAGTAGGAGATTGTTGAAAATAGTGTCCCAAAGCCAATCGTCAGCCTGTTGACGGTTGTGCTCTTTGTTGTAATAGTACATAAATTATAAATAAATAAAAATTATTTTGATATTTTTTCATCATAAAATATTTCATCTTCTAATGAACTCATATGTTGTGGTGAAGTCTTTAGGACTATTTAGACTCGACAAAGGAGGATTTGTCGTTTAGTCCTTAAACTTGTTTGCGATCAAATGATACATTGTTACCAAGGACAACAATGTTTATCGAGCATAGGTCATTGTGTGCCATATAAATTGGTTGTCCTCTTAACCAAAGAGTGTGGAGACACTGGTATGGCATACAGGTGAGATGTAAGGGTACATCTACACTGAACGTGACCGACTCCGGAGCTATTTCTGCTGTCAAAATTTGCTCCGATGGGATATGGGTATAACTATCCCTCTGACCTGAGACCGCCACGGTGACTTGCAAGCAACTCACTGCACTTAGGCACTGGACTACCTGAATTTCTAATTCAGTGACGGAAGGCTGCTGGGTGTAGTCAAGTACTTGACTTGTCAGTGCGTGTGTCAAGATAGGATTGACTACTCCAGTTTAAGAGCTGTGTACAGTCGTATTTCAATTTAGCAAAATCTTGGCCAAGATAGTCCTAGTGAGGAGTCACAGGACTGTTTGAGTTGAGCACGATTCGGATGATCTGATCAGGGTTGACAGTTTAACCCTGAGTCATCCTAAACACAGGGGTCAAAAGGATGAATTATACAGTAATCATATTCATGTAGGTTCTGAGTGTTGCGATTGTGACTATTCGACCTATCCAGATATCGGGTACCATTGCTAGATGGTCACTTCGATTAGTACAGGAATTGGTTCCTGTGCTACCGGCTTAGGTTCGAACCTGCGGAGTCACACACATTAGAGGTTCCTATCTGATCTGATAGCTGGTGAAGAATCCTTCATGTCTGAGATTCTGTGATCGAGAATCAAGATTCTCTGATCATGAATTCCATATATTTTGGGTACCGGGGTCAAGAGTCCCACTGGTTTAGGACTCTTCGATCAGGGTTACATATTGATGAATTCTGATGCCCGATTCCCATCGGATTTAGACTCAATATTTATGAGAGGTTTAATTAGTGATTTGATCATTAATTAACTCAATTTGATTGAGTGATTATTTTTGGATCAAGTCCAATTGAATTGGATTCAGTTGGGTTTGATCCGATTAGGTTAAGAGTTGACCTAATCGTTGAGATGGTTTGGTCCCTGATATGATCAGGGGTTGGACTTAATCAATTCCTGATTTGATTAAGATTTTATTAAGCCTAATTAAGCCTAATTAAGTTGGGTTTAAATTAGTCTAATTGGACCTAACTTATTTGGTTCAATTAGGTTGGTTTAAATAATGAAACCACCTTGACCCATTCTCCCTGCGCCACCTCACTTCCACTGCGCCCATTTGAATTCACGAGAAGAAAGTTCTCATGAATTTTTCCTCACGCAAAGCCCTTCCTCATGCCCTACTTTAATACACTAAATGAGTGGATAAGGATGATTGGTTGGCCATTCAAATTCAAAATAAAGTTTGAATTTGAATGAGCAATCAATCTTAGCGCCTTGACCTTATCCTCTTTTAATACCTCATTTATTACATGAAAAAATGTTTCTCATGAAATCACTCATGCACAAATTAAGCCATGCCCTCCTCTTCTCACGCCCTTAGTGGATAGGGATGAATTGATTTCCATTTGAATTCAAAATTTGATTTGAATTCAAATGTGCAATTACTCACCTTTATCCTCTCACGTGGATAAGACGTTTGTTGTTTTAAAAGGAGGAGAAGAGGGGGGCATGGAAAGAAGAAAATTTTGGAAAGAAAATCTGGGGAGTGAAGAATTCTTGTGCATGAGGTGAAGGTCCATATCCTTCCGAGAGAAAAAGAAAGAAAAGAAAGAAAAAGTGTGCGCAGGGTTTCAGTGAGTTCCTCAGGGTTTCAACCTGGGGTTCGGAAAGTGAGAAGGTGAGCTACGAGTGTCGTGAGCCCACCAAATTTCAGAAAGATCTTCATCATCCTCTCAAGCATGTCTGTTGATGATCCAGAGCATCCAAAGAATCGACAGACATCGATCGAAAGAGTTCGATCAGTATCGGCCGTCAAAAGGGCTCTACAACGAGCTAGCACTCGTGAGAAGTCGATCAGATCGAAAGCTTTGTGTGGATGATCCACAGAGATCAGATACACTGTGTGGCTGCATCACGATGATCAGACTCTCCCGACGGAGATCAGATTGCGGTGATCTACTACCCGCACAAAGGTATTGTGTTCTGAACACATTACAGTAAAGTGTTTATTGTTCAAATTTGAATTTCAAATTTAAATGCATGCATGCTATATATCATATTTAGATCCTAGTGTAGGATAAATTTATGTTAATTAATTATATTAATTAATATTTTTTCACTGTAAAATCATAATTTTGAAAAAATTTTAAAATTACCATTTTATCCCTGCACTAAATTTCTCCACACATCTTTCTAAGTAAACAAGACTCACAAGTAGGTAATGATTCATAATCATCTTTATCAAGAATCTTTTCTTGAGCTAACCTGTTCATTCTGTTCTTGTTGATATGACCTAGCCTATAATGCCAAAGATAGGCATCCATCACATTGACAATCCTAGGGCATTTATTTGACATGTACATTACATAAGGTCTAGATACAACATAGATTTCATTGTTCAATTGTCCACGCAATATTGTAATACCATTCAAAATGATATCACAAAATTTTTTCTTTATTGATATTTCATAATTTGATTTGGCCAAATGGCCTACAGAAATAACATTCAAAAGAAAACTAGAATAGTAATGACATTCATTAAGAACAATAGAATGAGTCTCGAATACAAGGTTGATAATTCCTAAAGCTAGAACTGAAACTGATCTTCCATCTTCAATATTCAAGAATTTCTCGCTATCTCCAAATCTCTCATGACTTGAAGACCCTGCAATGAATTACAAATATTAATGAAACTTTCGATATCCAATACCCAGGTCATTGTATCAAAAAGAGAGAAGCTACAATGTGTTATCACATAAGTATCTTGTCCAGCAACCGATTGCTGCTTCTTCTTTGGCCTGTTTGGGTCAAGAGAAGCTTTATACTGAGAACAATTTCTCTTCCAATGACCCTACTTCTTACGAAAGAAGTACTCTGTCTGACTCTGATCGATCTTGAACTTGGGCTTATGGGTTTGACTCCCAGCACTTTGTACTTTTTTATTTTTCTTTCTTAAAGAAATGATGACTATCCGAAAAAGATCCTCCCACTAAATTCACCATCTCCTTGTCGAGCTGGTGATCCTTCTCAAAAATTTGTAACAATCCCAACAAACCGTGGTAGTTGACTATAGGCTTCGTCATTCTAAAATGACTGAGAAATGATAGGTAGGATTTAGGTAGGGAGTTTAGAATCGCATCCTTCTCCAGCTGTTCATGCAAAGAAAAGTCGAGCTTGCTCAGTTTCTTGATCTGTTTGATCATGTATAATACATGATCGACGACAGATGCTCCCTCCCTCATCAAAGCATTGAAAATGGTGCAACTAGTTTTATGTCGCTCAATATTATTGGGAGTACCAAAGAACTCTCTCAATACTTGGAGCATTTTCTCTGGCTGAGCCTCTTCAAATTTTTGATTGAACTCAGTGTTCATGGAGGCCTGTATGATGCAACGAATCATGGTGCAGTCATTGAGCCACTTCAAATAAGTGTCTCAGACTGTGCCTCGGGTGTTGGGAGCAGGCTTCTCAGTGTCGGATCTATAATCACATACAGGATCCACTCGTGCTCCAGAATGATCTTAAGCTTTCGATACTAGTTATCAAAATTGGGTCCCATCAATTTTTCATTATCCAACAATGATCGGAGCGATAAGTTTGAAGCCATATTTGCACACACAAGAAAAAAATCAAAACCTAATTAGTATATAAATTTATTAAGCCTAAAGATATGGACTTTAGTCTAAAGGTTCTCTCCTATTTTATACGAATCGATAGCCTCTACCTCTAATTTGAAAAATTACTTTAATTTCTTAATGGGTACTAGAATCCACACAGACTGTACATGAGTCCGACTTTGGCCAGCTCACCTATGTGCATCCATGGGTAGGTTCATCAACCATCAAATAATTTTTAGTAGTTAATTTAGCCCCAGATAACTTTTCAGTTGACTTTGATCTTCTCTGTAAGCCCTTGGTTAGGTCCAACCATTAACATGATCATACTTACGAATCTAACTACCAAATGATTAGACTCAGCTTTGGTCGGCTAACCTGACCATTTGACAGAGAGACTCGACAAAATCATCATATTATGAATAATAATTCCAATAGTAGATGAGCACCGAGCTTTTGGGCTTTCAATGATCATTATACTAATGGACCCATTATCATCCAACTTAATGGAAGACTATAATCTAGTTATCACCATAATCAGCTCATTTTAGAGATTTAATAATTTAAAAAATTTAATCAATTTAGAGAAGAGAGGAGAAGAAATCAATCAGTAGACTATAATTCTCCCACTGACTTCACCAAGTCACTGAATCGACTTAGGATCATGCTGATTGAAATGGCATCTAGATTAGTCACACTGATCAACTTTAATAGCATGGGCTAACTCAAATCACTTAACAATCTAATCAAAATATAATTCACCAAATTAGTCAGATAAGTGAGATCAATGGGAGAGTCTGCTAAGTTTGCCTTAGACACCATCGAAATGGTCAGGTAAGCCGCTCCTAATTAAAAATCATCAATCGAAATGCCAAACTTATCTTAGACATCAATTAGTTAATTAGTTTCGATTTAACCAACTTAATTAGCCACAATCAAGATCTATTTGGTCTAATTAAAGACATGGACTTGACCATCTTCAACTATTGTATTAGAGAAATCTTGATTAATCTAATTCAACACTTGTTTAGACTGAATCAATTTCTCTATATGGTCAATCAATTCTTTGATTCTAATATTAGGTCTAACCCAATTAAAGAGAAGGACCTGATTTGAGCTAACCCATGCCCCATGTTTTATGCAATGTCATTAGATCTTAAATCACAATTCTAGATCTAATCAACTCAACACTTAATTCTTAATTAAGTTCTGCATCAACATGGTTAAGATTTTGAAAATAATTTTTATGTAAACTTTTTACATTAAATTATAAAATCTTTTAGATTAAATTTAAATTTTTATAATTTTAAATCAAAATAATTTTGATTAATCAAGATCAAATGTAACTAGTTTTTTTGTAATTTGCATCACATACAACAACATTTAGGATTTCAAGATCTAGAGTTTTGCAAGAAAGTAAATTTTTCTCTTTTCACTTTCTTCTTCATGAGACCTCACAGTGGCACCCTTACACGCTATAGGAATACCCCATTGAATGGGAAGAGAGGGTCATGAAACCCTACTTGCTCCTATGATCGAACGGCCTGGTGATTATCCAATGCGAGTACTTTGCTACTCAAAATATCTAATCTAAAATGATAAAAATCAGATCTAAAAATAAATATATTTAGATCTAATCTAAATCATAAATAATCATATCTAATATAATAAAATTAGATCTAAAAGTATAATAAATTATATCATAATAACCATGGCTCTAATACTAATTGAAGAAAACATAGGTAGTGCTATGTATGCAATTTCAAAATTTTATACAGTACAAGAAAAAAATTAAATAATTTAATCTAAATTATATGTATAAGATCTAATTTAAACTACCATGCCATAACAAAGTATATAAAATATGATGCGCTATAGATCTGAAAATAAAAACTCACATTGATCTCATCGATGTTGAAATTCTAGATCTAACTATTAGATCTAATGATATGATCAAGACAGGTTAGAAATAATTACCAAACCAATGAGATCTTGATCTTTGCTGCTCCAACACTTGAAAAAAATATTCTTCAGGTCACTTGTAGCCACACGAAGTCATCTGACCTCTACAAGAAAATCCACGCGAAGACTGGTATAGATCAGGGGCTTGGAAGTGCTAACCTACAAGCAACTTCAACGGTTAATCTCTTTCTTTTTCTTCAAGCACCTTGGATGCTCCAAAGGATGAAGAGATCTAGAGGAGGAAGAGAGGAGGAGGAGAAGAGCTCTAAAAAAATAAAAACCAGCAAGAGAATTGATGTATGATGCCAAGAATAGGGGACCCTCTTTTATAGGCAAGGAATTAGGGTTTTCATCCAAGGGAGGGTGCCAAAAGTCCATGCCAAACACTTTTTGGCATCTCAAAAATTTTCAAAAAAGAATTTTAGTGTCTCACACACCCAAAAATGCTCCAAGAAAAATAAAGAAAAAATCATTATGACGCCAACAACCTTCCTTGTATGAAAAATTTCTTTCCTTATTTGCATCTTATCTCTAATTCGGATCACATTCGAATTTTACAAGAGATAGGATTATGAGTCATCAATCATTGCTGCCCACTCTTATTGGGTCTACTACTTTGACAACAAAAAGATCAAGCCAAATCCTATTTGACATGGAGATAAGGGCATGGGTCCAAGATGGTGCAAGGAGATAAGGATAGAGTTCTAGTCAACTTAGACTTTTTATTTCTAATATGATTCTAATCCAAATCAAATTTGAATTGAATCCAACGGTAGAAATGAATCTAATCTAATTAAAAATTTAAATATGTCAATAAATTTCTAACTCAATTAGAAATTGACTAATTTTAAATCCTGATCGAATCATGATCAATTTTTTTTTATAATCAGGATTGATCATATTAAACTCAATCTGAGTCGAACTGAATCTAATTCAATTAAACTTGATCCAAAGCTCTTTACTTAATCAAATTGAGTCAATTACTAATTAATTCTCTATTAAGAATAGAGTCCCAGTCTCAATGGGACTCTCCCTCAGAGTCCTAGTCCCAGTAGGACTCCTCACCAGAGTCACAATCTAATTGGATTCTTCTGCCATCAAATCTGACCAAATCTTCTAATACGTGTGACCTCATAGGTTTAAACCTAAGTCAGTATCATAAGAACAACTTTCTATACCAATTGATGTAACCATCTAGCAATGATGACCTGACGATCAGATAGATCAAAGTATTGCAAAGCAACATTCTAGAACCTATTGGCGTATGGTTATCGTATAATTCATCTTTTGATCTTAATACTCAAGGTGACCTAGAGTTTTACTGTCAATCCTAATTTAGTTGACTACATTATATTTCAATCTTTTAAATCTGTCATAGATTATCCTGATCAAGATTTTACTAAATTGAAATATATTGATATATATCTCCTACTAATTCAGAGGGATCAATTCCATCTTGACTCACATACCAACTTGATAAGTACTTGACTGACCCAGTATCCTTCCATCACTGAATTAGAAACTTAGATGGTTTGATACTAAAGTACAATGAGTTGCTTACAAGTTACCATGATGGTCTCAGATCTGAGGGATACTTATACCTATACCCTTCACGAGCTACTCTTGACAGCAGAGTGCTCGACACATGGTCACATTCGATGCGAATGTACTCCTATATTCTATCTGCATACAATAATAGTGTCTTCATACTTCTTGTTAAGAGGACAACCAACTCATATGGCACACAACGATCTATACTCGATATTGCTATCATCCTATTAATAGCATATTATTTGGTCACGAATACTTTTAAGGACTCAACGATAAATCCTCTTTTATCGATTAATTATAATCTTAAGGACTTCATTACAATATAGGGGTTTAAAGATGGATAATTTGTAATGAAAATATCAAATAACTTTTATTAATAAAAATTTATATATAATTAAAAGAATGAGCACAATCGTCAACAAGCTAATGATTGACTTTGAGACATATTTCTCAATAGTAGTATCCCATTGATTCTTTTGGATATCTTATAAAACAAGCTAATACAAATCTATCCTCTAATTTATTAACCATCTGTCCCTTGACATAAGCCAGATATCTCTAAATCTTTAGATAACCTAGACTCAGCTTCTTACCATGCCATATTTTATATGGTATGATAGGAATGGATTTTGATGAAACCCTATTGAATAGGTGAATTACAGTTATTAAGGTATATCTCCAAAGATATAAGGGTAAATCAGTGAAGCTCATCATGGACCTGATCATATCTAATAGGATTCTATTCCTCCTTTTGGATACCCCGTTAAGCTGAGGTATTCTAGGAGGAGTCCATTGAGAGACTATGCCGTTGTCCTTAAGATATCTTAAAAATTTCTGACTGAGATATTCATCTCCTCGATTAGATCAAAGAATCTTAATGGATTTGTCTATTTATTTTTTTTTATTTTTGAATTTTTTGAACCTTTCAAAGGCTTCAAACTTATGTTTCATCAGATAAACATAACTGTACCATGACAGATCATCGATAAAGATGATGAAGTAGCTATAACCACCTATGACCTGTTAGATGTATGTCCTAAAAGCCAATATGGTTGACACATTGTAATAATTCTAGGATATAATTTAGTACTTAATATATTGATATGATCAATAAAAAGATAATTTTTTTTTTATTCAAGTGTGATGTATCCTTGAATCATCCATAAAATTAGTTTCGATACATATTCTTAAAATATTGAGAATTAGAGATAGATATTTAATTCCTAAATACTCTCGATCGTAGGATCATCATGAGGATAGTGATAGATTTAGATAGACTGATGCATAAATTGCTTCAAGACAGATGAGTCTCTAGTCTACTGTGTAGAGACACAGGATGACAAGTGTGGGTGGTTGTTAGAGAACAACTAGTACTGAGCGTGACCATACGAGAGATCACTTGGATTTCTATTCAATCGTCAGTGATTGTCTCGATGCTATAGTTGTATGACTGATCTTTTGACTTGAGATGGTATTACTACTTGTAGTGAGGTTGTTGAAGTTTGGCTGACACATAAACATGGGTCTCAATGAGTCCTTGTAGTGGATGTTGGCGATAGTTGATCCACAATAGGAGTGGGGTGCGTATCAAGATAGGATCTATCAACCTTGATAGAGAGGAATAGTCCTATGAGATTTGAAAGGATAAGTTCAAGAATCTATGGTCATAGTAGTATGATTGATGGAAAAGAATTTCCATAAAAGTCACAACTGGACTTGAGCTAATCGAATCTATCATATGACTGATGTTGAGGTTTGATGATTTATTCATGACCTACCATCTAGTCAGGACTCACGATAGAGGGACTGAATCACATATTAACTATACCTAGAGATTTATTTCAGTTCTATGGGTTGTCACTACATACTGCTAGGTGTCACTGGTGGATTGTGAGAGCTCACTAGAATCATTCTAGATCGATAATTCTTACTGAGTTAGAAGTAAAATTATTCCAATCCATTGAAAAGAGTTTCAATGATACAATGATAGAGATCATTGTATATCTCACTATCAGATAGAATCAAATTTATGGGGTCACACAACAAAAAAATTAGGTCTGGAATAAGTAATTGAGCTTGTGAAGTATCAATTAGGTTTAGAGAAACTCATTGGATTCATGATAACCTTGCTAGCACATGGTTGGACCCAATTCCTCTTTTCATTAGGATTACTTATTTGATAAGATAATTCTAATTTAATTACCTACTAATAACCTACATGAATTAGATTCATGAGACTCTAATTGTTGGGTGTCTAAGGTTATGGATCATATTAATTAAGGGTACAAGTCTTTAATTAATTTTTTTGATAGTTATTTTTAGGCGCCACCTTGATTTGATCAAGTTGGGCGTGTCCATTGATTAGAGGGCTTTTAATTTTCTCATAGGATGTCTCTTGGGTGTGTTTTGGGGTGTCTAATTATAGGTGCAAGGGCTCCAATTATTGGCGTCTAAAGGATCTTTTAAAGTAAGTTGGATAACTTAAGTTAATAAGAAACTTAATACAAGTGGGACTTATATTATGTGATTGAATAGAATTCAATCTTTGTGCCTATTTAAAGGAACCTCCCTTAAGGTCCCTAGAGCATCCAAATCAGTTGCCCCTCATGTTCAAAGGCTCTCCCCACACCCTCTCTTCCTCTCTCTTTCTCTTCTCTTGGGCGTTCTACATGTCCATCCCTTGGGATGCGAGTCCCAAGGAGTTTCACGCTAAAGGTGTTGGGCATCCCATAATTTACTGGTTGCTGGTGTTTTGTAGCAGCACAAAGCAAGAAGAAACTTTAGAGAAGAGGAGAAGAAGAAGATCAAGGAGAAAGATCAAGTATTGATCGCGATCCAGGCTTCGTTCAGATTTAGCATGTTGAATTTTAGAGAATAAAAATTTAGATTAAAGAGGGTTATTCCAAGCTGATCCTAAGTAGATACTCATAGAGTTCAGACAATTATATGGCTAAGAGAGAATCTCTTCTCTTCTAAATTTAGATTCAAAGAAAAAGATTACAAAACAGGTATGTGATTTGATCACAATCTGAATTCAGCATATATCAATTTCAGCATATGAGATAGATCCATATGATTTTATATTTTTATACATGTATAATTTTAATTAAAAATATTTTAATCTTATTCTCTACTATGATATTTAGAAAATAAAATTTTTAAAATACATATGCATGCACCAAACCCCGAATTCCAATAGTGGTATCAGAGCCACGGATTTTCATATGCTGAATTTTGATATACATATTTTTCAAAAGATTTTAAAATCAGATTTTTTTTTGATACATGAGATGTATAGATAGATCTTCTAATCTAAAATTTAATTTTATATTTAATTTTAAAATATATAGTTGATATGTAATTGCATGCATAGATCTGAATTTTGATCTAGAAAGAGTTCTAGTTCATATTCATGTGATACATAGATGCATGCATAAAACCTGAAATTTTTATATGATCTAAATTTTGATTCATATATATGATATATGATTACATATTTAGATCATAAATTTACTTTTAATCTGATCTATGATTAGTATATGAGATATATGATATCATACTTAGATCTGAAATTTAGTTTAGATTTGATTTTACATGCATATATGTGATATATGTTTGTATGATAAAATTTAAAAATTATTTTTATATTTTAAAACTTACTTTCATTCAATGAATTTAGATCTGAAATGTAATTTTAAAATCTAAAATTTGTGTTTGTGCATGAGAATTTTGGTCATGAAAAAATCATAAATTAGGTCATGTAATAGGATTGCATTTAAGATTTTTGATTTGAGTCATATGGGTCTAACTCAATTAAGTAATTGATCAAATCAAGTCAAGTATTGATTAAGATTAGATCAATTAAGTTAATGATCATACAATTATTGTTGATCAAATCGATTGAATCCCATATGTAGAATTGATTAATCTAAGGACCTAATTTGGCTTATTGGTTTGAGTCTGATTCGTTTGAGCTAACCAATTCTAATCAATTGACCTATTGATATCTAAGATAAGTTAATAAGATGTGATTATTTAATTAATTTTGTTAGCCAACCTGATCAATTTATTGGTATCTTAGGAAGGCAACGGAGGGACCCCCACCAATCTCCACTTACCTGGCTAATTTGGAAGATTGGATCTTGAATTAGGTTGCTTAGCAATCTGGTTTAGCCCATGCCAGTTAGATCTATCATATGATGACTGATTAGATGAGATCTAAACCTAAACCTCTCCATAAATATTAAGTTCATAGGTCTTCCACCATTGTAGATGTGTGGGCGTGCTATCGATGTTGATTGTTCTCGACTGGTTACAGTGGTTCAGTTACATCGAAAATATGCAACCACTCTATTAGCAAAGAGTTGCTCCAAGATAAGGATGGAGTTGGACCTAATAACTATTAGGTGAGAGACCTAATGATAGCCTTGCACCTACTTATGAATGGTGGGTTGGGCTTAACTAAGAAGTGTGGGCAATAACTGTTAGGTGAGCCCACATGACTTAGAGACCAAGTCGCTGCAATATGCTTAGTGAAGCATCTGGACAAAGTATTGCCCATACATCGGTGTGCAAGTTACCAATAACTGTTAGGTGAGGTGCATATCATCGGTGGAACCGCAGCACCCACTAGGAATCCTTTGTCGTGTTAGAATTTTTGTTTCCTTTTCAGAGAGTGGAGGGATCCGATAAATTAGTGGGAGTCATTGTTTGTGTCTTAAAGTTCTTAGAAGCAAATATAAATATTAAGTACAAAAGTCTAACTTGAATCTCTACTCTCATAGTTTAACCACTATGTCAACCACAAACCTTCTAGCCTGTATCCTTGAAACCAATCATTTGATCGGTACCAATTATAAAGACTAGCTCAGAAACCTTAAGATTATTCTGACCTTAGAAAAGTTAAGCCATGTTCTAGATCAGGATCCTGTAGTGCTACCAAACTATCCTACTGCTGAGCAAAGAGCTGCTTTTGAGAAGTGGACGGATGAAAATAGTTGGATCAAGTGTTATGTGCTGGCGTCCATGTCAAATAAGTTGCAAAGCCAGTACGAGCATATGCCCACTGTCCGGGCTATAATCACTCACCTACAAGAGTTGTATGGTGAGTAGAGCCGTACTGCACGCTTCGAAGTGTCCAAAAAATTTTTTAATCTGAAGATGCACGAAGGGTAGTCGGTCCATGAGCACTCTATGATAGTGATCAAGGATATTGAGGAGCTTGAAAAGTTCAGGCTAGAAATACAAAAGAAATTGTAGATGGATCTGATCCTTCAATCCCTTACCAGTTCATATAGTCAATTCATTATGAATATTCATATGAATAAATTTGACTATACTATTTTCGAACTCATCAACATGTTGATCACTACAGAAGGTACCTTGAAGAGTTTAAGGAATACTATTTTCGCTGTAGATCGAACCTCTTCCTCCAAGAGAAAGTCTACTGGAAGAAAGAATGTTAAATCCATGAAGAAGCAAAAGAAAGAGAGCAAGCCAAAGAAGGATAGTCCAAAGGTGGCTGAGGCAAAGGAAAAGTGTTTCTACTATCATACTGAAGGCCACTGAAGGAAGAACTGTCTTAAATACCTAGAGAGCTTAAAGATCAAAGAGGGTGATAAGCCTTCTGAAGGTATGCTCGTAATTGAATCTAACCTTATAATTTTTTTACTTTTAGTTGAGTATTGGACTCTGATTCGAGTACTCATATTTGTACCTTAATGCAGGGTCTGATAGAAAGTAGGAGGTTGAGGGAAGGTGACATATTCCTTCGGATCAGCAATGGAGCAAAGATTGCTGCAGAGGCCATTGGCACTTTTTCTCTTCGATTATCGTTTAGTGTTAGATTAGATTTAAAAGACTGTTATTATGTTCCTGTAGCTAGTCAAAATTTAATTTTCATGTCTGTGCTAGCACAGAAAGATTTTGAAATTTATTTTAATAAAAATTTTTATTCCATTTATTTATGAAATAAATTGATTGCATGAGATCTTTTAATTGACAGTCTTTATCACTTGCATGTTGATATGAATGTGAATCTAAATGAGCAAATAGTGAGTAACGTAGGCCAAAAGAGATCCAGAGATAGAATAAATCAAAAGTACTTGTGATACCATAGATTAGGCCATATTGGAGAGGACAAGATAAATAGACTGGAGAAGGATGGGATCCTTGGCTCTTTTAATCCACAGCCGTATCCAGCTTGCGAATCCTTCCTTCGAGAAAAGATGGCCAAGTTGTCCTTTGTAGGACATGGAGAAAGGGCCATAGAGCTACTTGCTCTAGTACACACCAATGTGTGTGGGCCCTTTGATGTGCACAGGGATAGTTATACCTACTTCATTACCTTTATTGATGATCTATCTAGGTACGGATATGTGTATCTCGTGAAACATAAATCTGAGGCCTTTGAAAAGTTCAAAATATTCAGGCATGAAGTAGAAGCAGACAGGCAAACTCGTTCAGGTTCTTCAATATGATAGGAGGTAAATACCTTAGTTGAAAATATTTGGGATATCTTAAGGACAACAGCATAGTCTCTCAGTGGACCCCTCCTGGAATGCCTTAGCTCAACGGAGTATCCGAAAAGAGGAACAGGACCCTATTAGATATGGTCCGATCCATGATGAGCTTCACTGATCTACCCTTACTTCTTTGAGGACATGCCTTGTTAACTGCCATTCACTTGTTGAATAGGGTTCTATTAAAGTTCGTTCCTACTACACCACATGAGATATGGTTCAGTAAGAAGCCGAGTCTGGGTTATCTCAAACTTGAGGATGTCTAGTCTATGTCAAGAGACAAATGGTGGATAAGCTATAAGATAGATCTATTATAGCTTGCTTTATAGGGTATCCAAAAGAATCCATGAGATACTACTACTTTTCATAAGATTATAATGTGATTGTGAGTTGAAATGTTGTATTCTTAGAAAAATAGTTTATCTAGGATGGCGGCAATGAGAGGTTAGGGGAGTTCAAAGAAAAAGTCTCTGAAAAGTCTAGAGCTATAGATCTTCAGGAATCCGTAGTCCATGAGCTAGTAGTTGATATTCCTCTACCACCTCGTAGATTTAGCAGAGTCTCCCAACCTCCTGAAAAGTACATGGGTATGCTTACGGAGGAAGTAAAGAAAATATTCTTTATGGGAGATAGGGGTCATAGTGATGATCCTAATACCTTTGACGAGGTGATGTCTGACATCGATTCTGAGAAATGGTTAGATGCTATGAAGTCAGAAATTGACTCGATGCACTCGAACCAAGTCTGGACTTTAGTGGATCCACTTGAGGGTATCGTACCCATTGGGTGTAAATGGATCTACAAAAGAAAGACAGGTGCCGATGGTAAGTTAGAGACCTATAAAGCTAGGCTTGTGGCAAAAGATTATAGTTAGCGTGAGGGCATTGACTATTAGAAAACCTCTCATCCGTAGCCATGCTAAAATCTATCCACACTTTGCTTGCTGTTGCAGCTTACTATGATTATGAAATCTGACAGATGGATGTGAAAACTACTTTCTTGAATGGATATCTTGAAGAAGATATCTATATAGAGCAGCTTATGGGTTTCACGTCCGGTGATGGTGATCACAGAGTCTGCAAGCTGTAAAGGTCCATTTATGGATTAAACCAGGCTTCTCAGAGTTGGACCATCATTTTGATGAGGCAATCAAATCATTTGATTTCATCAAAAATGAAGAGGAATCTTGTGTATACAAGAGGATCGATGAGAGTACAATCACCTTCTTCATATTGTACGTGGATGATATTCTCCTTATTGAGAATGATATTTCCATACTGACTATGGTCAAAAGATGGTTGTCCAAAGAATTCTCTATGAAAGATCTAGGAAAAATATCCTATATTCTTAAAATAAAGGTCTATAGGGATAGACCTAAATGGATGCTTGGTCTGTCACAAAAATTGTACATAGAGAAGGTGCTGAAGAGGTTCAATATGAAAAACTCCAAGAGAGGTCTCTTACCTCTTAGGCATGGTATTAGTCTCTCTAAGATGATGTGTCTGACCACATTTGAGGAGGTGCAGTGCATGAGTAGAATTTCTTATGCTTCGATGATAGGAAGTCTCATGTACGTCATACTATGTACTCGATCTGATATTGTCCTTGTCGTGAGTGTCACGAGCAGATATCAGTCAAATCCAGATAAGGAGCACTGGATAGCTGTGAAGAACATCCTTAAGTACTTAAGAAAAACTAAGGATCTATTCTTGATCTTTGAAGGTGATTCTGAGTTGTCAATCGAGGACTATACTGACTCAGACTTCATGTCTGATCCTGATGATAGAAAGTCTACATCAAGATACGTGTTCATTTGCAATGGTGGCGTAGTTAGCTGAAAGAGTTCCAAGCAACCCATTATAGTGGATTTGACCATGGAGGCTGAGTATGTCGCTGCTTCAGATGCTGCAAAGGAAGGCTTCTGGTTTAAAAAGTTTGTTGCAAAATTTGAGGTTATGATATTGGATGGCATACCATTGTACCGCGACAATAATGGAGCCATAGCACTTGCTAAGGAGCCGAGATCTCATAAAAAATCTAAGCACATCGAGCGGCATTTTCATATCATATACGACTACCTCAAAAAGAAACATGTCGAAGTATGAAGAGTAGACTCTACAGACAACGTGGCAGACCCGCTGACTAAGCAGTTGAGCCAACCAAAAATGAAAGTCCACCATGAGAAAATAGAATTTAGATTTGTGGCCAATTGGCTTTAGTCAAAATAAGAGATTGTTAGATGTATGTCCTAGAAGTCAATATGGCTGATACATTATAATAATTTTAGGACATAATTTTATACTTAATATATTGATATGATCAATAAAAGGATAATTTTTTTTTATTCAAGTATGATGTGTCCTTGAATCGTTCATAAAATTAGTTTTGATACATATTCTCAAAGTGTTAAGAATTAAAGACATGTATTTAATTCTTAAATACTCCTGATCATAGGATCATCATAAGAATGGTGATAAATCTGGATAGACTGACGTATAAATCATTTTTTTCAAAATAGATGAGTCTTTAATCTACTGTGTAGAGACACAAGGTGACGAGTGTGGATAGTTGTTAGAGAACTAATACTGAGCGTGACCATATGAGAGATCACTTGGATTTTTATTCAATCGTCAGTGATTGTCTTGATGCTGTAGTTGTATGACTGATCTTTTGACTTGAGATGGTACTGCTACTTGCAGTGAGACTGCTGAAGTTTGACTGACACATAAACATGGATCTCAATAAGCCCTTGTAGTGGATGTTGGTGACAGTTGGTCCACTATAGGAGTGGAGTGCGCTTCAAGACAGGATCTATCGATTTTGATAGAAAGAAATAGTCCTATAAAATTTGAAAGACTAAGTCCAAGAATCTATGACCATAGTAGTGTGATTGATGGAAAGGATTTTTTATATAAGTCACAACTGGACTTGAGCTAATTGAATCTATCATATGACTGATGTTAAGATTTGACGATTTATCCATGACCTACCATCTAGTCGGAACTCATGATAGAGAGACTAAATCACATATTAACTATACTTAGAGATTCATTTCAGTTTTACTGAATTGCCCCTACATACTGCTAGGTGTCACTGGTAGATTGTAAGAGCTCACTAGAATCATTCTGGATCGACAATCCTTACTGAGTTAGAAGTGAAATTGTTCCGACCTATTGAAAAGAGTTTTAATGATACAATGATAGAAATCATTGTATATCTCACTACCAGATAGAATTGATCCTATGGGATCACACAATAAAGGGATTAAGCCTAGAATAAGTAATTAAGCTTATAAAATGTCAATTGGGTTTAGAAAAACCCATTGGGTTTATGATAATCTTGCTAGCACATGGTTGAACCCAATTCCTCTTTCCATTGGGATTACTTATTTGATAAGATAATTTTAACTTAATTACCTGCTAATAACCTATATGAATTAGATTCATGAGACTCCAATTGTTGGGTGTCTAAGGTTATGGATCATATTAATCAAAGGTGCAAGTCTCTAATTAATTTTCTTGATAGTTAGTTTTGGACGCCACCTTAATTTGATCAAGTTGGGTATGTCCATTGATTAGAGAGCTTTTAATTTTTTTATGGGATGTCTCTTGGATATATTTTGAGATGTTTAATTATGGGTGCAAGGGCCCCAATTGTTGGCACCTAAAAGGTCTCCTAAAGTAAGTTGGATAACTTAAGTTAATAGGAAATCTAATACAAGTAGGATTGGTATTATGTGATTGAATAGGATTCAATCCTTGTGTCTATTTAAAAGGACCTCCTTTAAGATCTCTAGAGTATCCAAACCAGTAGCCCCTCACACCCAAAGGCTCTCTCCATGCCCTCTCTTCCTCTTCCTTTTTCTTCTCTTGGGTGTTCTACATGCCCATCTCTTAGGATGTGAGTTCCAAGGAGTTCCATACCCAAGGTGTTGGATGTCCCATAATTTGCTAGTTGCTGATATTTTGTAGCAGCATAAAGTAAGAAAAAACTCTATAGAAGAGGAGAAGAAGAAGATCAAAGAGAAAGATCAAGCGTTGATCGTGATCCAGGCTTCGTTCAAATTCAACAGATTGAATTTTGGAGAACTAAAATTCAGATTAAAGAGGACTGTTCCAGACTGATCTCGAGTGGATACTCATAAAGGTCAGACACTTGTGCAGTTAAGAGAGAACCTCTTCTCTTTCAGATCCAGATTTGAAAAAAAAGATTGTGAAATAGGTATATGATTTGATCACAATCTGAATTCAGCATATTTCAAGTTCAGCATATGAGATAGATCCATGTGGTTTTATATTTTCATGCATGCATAATTCAGATTAAAAGTATTTTAATTTTATTCTCTACTGTAGTGTTTAGAAAATAAAATTTTTGAAACACATATGCATGCACCAAACTTCGAATTTCAATATAGCCTGCACATTAAATGGCCCACACACATCGATGTGTACCAGGGCAAGTAACTCAGTAGCCCTTTCCTTATATCCTATAAAAGGTAACTTGATCATTTTTTTTCGAAGGCAAAATTCATAAGCTAGGTACGACACTGGATCAAGAGAGCCAAAGATCTCATCTTTTTTTAGTTTGTTTATCCTGTCCTCTCTAATATAGCCTAGTCTGTGATACCACAAGTACTTCTGGTTAATTTCATCTCTAGATCTCTTTTGTCCTACGGCACTCACTATTTGTTCATTCAAATTCATATTCGCATCAACATGCAAGTGATATAGACTGTCAATTAAAAGATCATATGCAACCAATTTATTTCATAAATAAATAGAACAAAAATTTTTATTGAAATTAAATTCAAAACCATCCTGTGCTAGTACAGATACGAAAATCAAATTTTGACTAGCCACAGAAACAAAATAACAGTCTTTTAAATCTAATCTAAATTCTAATGGTAATCGAAGAAGATAAGTGCGAACGACTTCTGTAGCAATTTTTGCTCTACTGTCGACCTAAAAGATTATGTCACTTTTCCTCAACCTTCTACTTTCTATTAGACCGTGCATTGAGATACATATGTGAGCACTTGAATCAGAGTCCAGTACTTAACTAGAAGTAGAAAATATCGTAAGGTTAGATTCAATTACGAGCATACCTTCTGAAAGTTTATCATCCTTCTTAATCTTTAGGCTCTCCAGATAGAGTGGACAGTTCTCCTCCAATGGCCGTCAGCATCACAGTGAAAATATTTTTCCTTTGCTTCTGTCTTCTTTGGAATGTCCTTCTTTGGCTTGCTCTCTTTCTTCTGCTTCTTAGTGGATTTATTCTTCTTCTTCCTATCAGACTTTCTTTTGATCGAAGAAGTCCGCTCCACCGCGAGAATAGTGCCCCTTAATCTCTTCAAGGTTTCCTCTATTGTGACCAACATGTTGACCAGTTCGGATATAGTGCAATCAAATTTGTTTATATGAAAATTTATAATAAATTGACTATATGAACTAGTAAGGGATTGAAGGATCAAATCTATCTATAATTTCTTATGCATATCAAGCCCGAGCTTTCCAAGCTCCTCAATGTCCTTGATCACTATTATACAGTGCTCATGGACTGACTATCCTTTGTGCATCTTTAGATTGAAGAGTCTCTTGGATACTTTGAAGTGCATTGTATGGCTCTGCTCACCATACAACTCTTGTAAGTGATCGATCTAGCCCTGATAGTGGGCATATACTCATGCTAGCTCTGTAACTCATTTGTCATGGATGCCAGCACATAGCTCTTGACCTGACTATCTTCATCCATCCACTTTTCATAAGTAGTTCTTTGCTCTACAGTAGGATGGTTTAGTAATACTTGGGGTTCCTGATTGAGTACATGATCTAGTTTTTTAGAAGTCAGGACAATCCTAAGATTTTTTAGCCAGTCTTTATAGTTTGTTCTAATCAAATGATTGGATTCAAAGATGCGGGCTAGAGGATTTGAGACTGATATTGTTTAACTACGAGAGTAGAGATTCAAGTTAGACTTTTATATTTTAAATTTATATTTACTCTAAGGACTTTAAGATACAAACAATGATTCTCACTAATTTTTTAGATCCCTCCACTCCCTGGATGAGAAACAAAAACTCTGACGTGATAACTGAATTTCTAGTGGATGCTGCGATCCCATCGATGTCATGTACCTCACTTAATAGTTATTGATAATACGTACACAGATGCGTGGATAACTTTTTATCCAGATGCTTCTTTAAGCATATTACAGTGACTTGATCTTTAAATCATGTGGGCTCACCTAACAGTTATTGACCACACTTCTTAGTTAAGCCTGACCCACCATTCACAAACAGGTACAAGACCATCATTGGGTCCCTCACCTAACAGTTGTTGGGCCCAACCCCATCTTTATCCTGGAGCAACTCTTTGCTAATAGAGTGATTGTGTGTTTCTGGTGCAACTGAACCACTATGACCAGTCGAGAATAATCAACACCAATAACATGTCCGCACATCTACAATGATGGAAAATCTATGAACTTAATATTTATGAGGAGGTTTAAATTTAGATCTCATTTAATTAGTCATCATATGACTAATCTAATTGGCATAGGCTAAACCAAACTGTCAAGCAACCTTATTCAAGACTCAATCTTCTAAATTGGCAAGATAAGTGAAGATTGGTGGAGGTCCCCCTATTGCTTTCCTTAGACATCAATAAATTGATCAGATCAGCGAACGAAATTAATTAAATAATCATCTCTCGATTACTTGTCTTAGACACCAATAGGTCAATTGATCTAAATAGATTTGCTTAGATGAATCAGGCTCAAGCCATCGAGCCAAATTAGGTCCTTTGGTTAATTGATTTTACATATGGAGTTTAATTGATTTGATCAACAATAATTGTATAATCTTATAACTTAATTGACCTAATCTTAATCAATACTTGACTTGATTTGATCAATTACTTAATCAAATTAGACCTATTATGTTCAAATAAAAAATCTTAGATGCAATCTAATTACATGACCTAATTTTAGATTTTTCATGATCAAAACTCTCATGCACAAAAATAAATTTTAGATTCTAAAATTAAATTTTAGATCTAAATTTTTTGCATAAAAGATAAGTTTAAAATCATGAAACTAATTTTAGATTTAACATATAAGCATATATCTCATATATGTATGTTAAATTCAGATCTAAACAAAAATTCAGATCATAACATGATGTCATATATCTCATATACAAATCATGAATCATATTAATAATAATTTTTAGATGTAAATATACAATCACATATCTCATATATGAATCATAAATCAGGTTAAATTAATTTTTAGATTTATACATGCATCTACATATCACATAAATATGAATTAAAAATTATTCTAGAACAAAATTCAGATCTATACATGCTTTCACATATCAACTATATGATCTAAAAATTAAATCTAAAATAAATTTAAAATTTAAAATAATTATCTATACATCTTATGTATAAAAAAAATAGATTTTAAAACTCTTTTCAAAATATGTATGTCAATTTCATGCATATGAAACTTGTAGCTCGGATACTATGTTGGAATTTGGTATCGGGGCATGCATGTATGTTTTAAAATTTTTTTTCTAAATAATATAGTAGAATAGAAGATTAAAATATTTTTTTAATCTACATCATGCATGCATAAAATATAGAACACTAGGATCTATTTTATATGCTGAAATTGAATACATACTAAATTTTATGCTGAAATTGAATATGTGATCGGATCACATACCTGTTTCATAAATTCTTTCTTCAAATCTAGATCTAGAAGAGAGTAGGTTCTCTCTTAGCCATATAAGTATCTGACCTTTATGGGTATCCACTCAAAATCAGCCTAGAACAGCCCTCTTTGATATTAGTTTTTTTTTAAGAAAATTCAGCCTGCGAATCTGAATGAAGCCTAGATTGTGATCAACTCTTTGATCCTTTCCATGATCTTCTTCTTTTCTTCTTCTCTTTTTTTTTTTCTTGATTATGAAGCAATCAAGGTCTAAAAATCAGCAAGCAAAGGGGCACCCAAATACCTTTTGGGCATGGAGAAGTGGGATGCCCACACTCCTTAGGCATTGGATCTTCAAGGGAGAAAAGAGAGGGGGCATGGGGACCTTCTAAGGGAGGCATGGGATGCTGGAATTTAGTACTTAGGAGCCTTAGGAAAGGTCTCTTTAAATAGGTATAACGTTTGAATCCTATTCAAAATCAAACAATCATTTAATATAAGTCCTACTTGCATTAGGAATTCTTATTCCTTTATTTATTTGACCCCTTTTAGGAGATCCTTTGATGCCAACTATTAGAGCCCTTGCACCCACAAATACACATGCCACATGGGGCCTAGGGGATGCCTCATGCTGGTCTAACATGCCCCCTAATGAGTGGGCACACCTAACTTGATCAAATCAAGTGGCGCCCAATCAAAACTATCAAAAAAATTAAGTAAGGGTTTGAACTGTTAATTCATTTGATCCAAAAATCTAAGCACCCAACAATTGAAGCCTAATAAATCTAATTCATTTAGATTATTAATAAGTAATTAAATTTAAATTAATCTTATCAAATAAAAAATTTAAACGTAAAGAAAAAATTAGGTTCAACCATGTGTTAGCAAAGTTATCCTGAACCCAATAGAATTTTTTTAAATCTAATTAAGACTTCATAAGTCTAATTGCTTAATCCAGATCTAATCTTTTTGTTGTATGACCCCATAAGTTCAATCTATCTGTTAGTGAGATATACAATGATCTTTATCATAGTATCATTGAAACTTCTTTCAATGGGTCGGAACAGTTCTACTCTAACTCATCAAGGATTATCGATCCTGAGCAACCCTAATGAGCTTTTACCATCCATCAGTAATACCTAGTAGTATATAGTGACAACCCAATAGAACCGAAAAAGAATCTCAAGGTGTAGTTCACATGTGATTCAGTCCTCTATCATGAGTCTTGACTAGATAGTAGTCATCAACAAGGATTGATGTTGATGAACATAAAATATTTTAGTACTTATTTTGATACTAATAAGTTGTTGAAACTCTTATTCTAGATAGTTTTAGAAAGCTAAAATCATTTTTCTGACACATGCATTGAATGACAAGTTGTAAAGGCAAAAGAGGTTGAATGGATAAAGCTACATCATGAAAAATTAAGAAGAAGAGACTAAGAGTTGACTCTAGCATGCATGTTTGAAGTGGCATAGAATACAAGTCAATCCCTACTTAATTGCAACTCGACTCTCTCAATCAGACAGAAAGCAAAAATTCCAGTGCTAGACCTCAAGTTGACTTCTATTTGACCTCGAGTCAACTCTTCCAGAAAAGATAGAGAAGTGTTTTTGCAAACTAGTCTTTAAGCCAACTCCTAGTTTACTTGAGTCGATCTCTATTTGATCTTGAGTCGACTCGACTGTGACTGACAACTATAATGGCTAGTTTTATAGAAATTTTAGATTTTTTCAAATGATTTTCAATGGCTTATTTTTGGTCTCTAATGGCAAGAAATGACTAGTTGGCTCTTTTAGAAGATTTAAAGGATACCAAATAAAATTAAGTACCAAGAGAAAGAAAAGAAAAAGAAAAAAAATAAAGTGAAAACCCTAGAATATTTATTAAGCATTAAAGAGAGAGCTACATGAATCCAATCACTCAAAAATCTTGAAGCATTCAAAAAATTTTTTTGAGCATTGATCAAAATCTTCTTCAACTCATTCACCAAAGAGTTTCATCGACTTTTATTTACTCTTTTTGGAGCTTTTATTGTATTTATAATTGTATTTCTTATTCTCTATTGTAAATAAGTTTTAATTGGGATTGAAACTTAAAAAAAAACCTATCCAAGTTTGGAATTGGGTGGGATTTATTGTGAAGGCATAGGATTGGCTTGAGGATATGGTTTTAGTTGATTTCCACTAAGAAAATTAACTAGATTTTGATTGTAAGATCGAAAAACAATCTTACTATAATTTAAATAGAGATTAGATTGGAATTTTCAAGATGGATTGAGGAGTGGATTACTACAACAAAATGAACCTTTGACATGGACTTTTGTCCTTACCAAAAATAAAAAACAACCTCACCAAATATTATTGGTGAGGACAAAAATTCCTTGCTAAGTCCTAATCTATGTGGTCATTGTCTATTCTTTTAGATGAAGACAAATATAGTCCTTGCCAAAAGTTGATTCATTGGCGAGGAGACAAACTGTCACCAAAATAAAAAATGTCTTTGCCCTTTATTAAGGAAAACTAATTATTTATGAATATTCAACTTCTTGGCAAAGATGGTATAAGCTAAAAATTAAATAATAAATATAATTTATATATAAATATAGACTATTAGCTAGGATTAGCTTTGCTTATAATTCTTTTATGTGAGAATGATCCTTGTTCAATACTATATTCTAGCATGGATAATCCTAGCATAAAGTTATATCCAACACTCTTTTGTTAACACAAATCCTTGCTGAAGGACAAAGATATAAAGTTCGTAATAAAGATTGTCCTAGCTAAAATTTATCAATAATAATTAGTACTACTTTTATGACAAGAAAAATCCTTTTCTAAAGTTGTAATATAGAATTTCTTAGCATACACAAACCTTACTAAAACATATTCTATTATGTTCTAGGATAAAGTATTAGTAAGGATTAGCCTTGCCTAAGCTTGTAACATAAAAGCTTTGATGAGGACCATCAAAAGATATGTTATAAGCTGAACTTTTAGCATAGACTATCCTAGTAGATTAGTCTCTATATTTTGTTCACATATACATATACAATAACATCAAGACCTGCTTTCAATATGATATAAATCATAATTTATATCTTAATAGCAAACCTACTTTAATTCCATATATAATATCATTTCCATATCAACAATGTTTGTCTCAAATGTCATCATTAATTTCCATCACAATAAAAAGTACTATTAAATAAAATACTTTAAACCAAACAAATAATATTCAAATGGAAACCAAATCTTTACCCAATGCACATAGTCCAAATATTAAGCATAATGTATGCAAAAAACTCTAGAATGTCAAAAACAAGCTCCAACATTATATCAAAGTCTCTATGACATTACATCCCATCATTCTTCATCTTCACCTCCAACTTCATGATCATTTCCATCCTACAAAAATTTGATAACAAATAATCATATTTTATAGTCAATAAACTATTATCTTATTTCTATTTAAAGAAATGAATTAAACACTAGCTAGCAATAGAAGTCATTTTAAAGCAACACTTTTGTTAGATAAAATCATTATAAAAGTCACTTACCCTTTGTTGAGTTTGAAATCCTATGGCATATTTTGAAACATCTGTTTCATACACACTTCAAATATTTGATCAAATTATTGTTATATTCTTTATTCAAGTTGTTGCTTCATTCACTGTTGGATAAGTATCTCCATCCAAACCCTCTTAGTTTCTATTGAATTACACAGATTTTCTAAATTCTCCTCAAGTTCTGCTGTCTTTTGTTGAGCTGCAAATTGAGAGCTTGAAGCACCCTTAGAATAACTTTTCTATATTGATCTTTTGTCATGAAAATGCCCGGATCTTATATCTAAAATTCAACTAGTAACTCATCTTGACTCATTTGAGTACCATTTGGTTGCGATTGTTGGTCAACAAGCCACAATATGGATAATTACTTGTATCAGTATATTTATCTTAATAAATTATATGATCATTTTGAAAGAATAATATCCTACAAGTCAATTACATATGGGATGTGATCGGATATTTTCTGTAATTTATCTTTCAAACTCATGTAATTGACATTGTTATTTGATAAAATAGGCTTTTTGATTCATTATATGCTGCATCTTATTATTATTTTTAAGATTATAATGAATCTCAGAGGTCTGGACAATGATTTTAGGATCATGATAAGAGCACGCCAGTGAGATCTAAATCTTTGATAGTCATGAACTAAAATATTTTTAATCATTGATTCATTGAGTTGGGGATCAATGATACCAATAAGACTGGCACGTCCTATGTATGCTCAGTAATGAGGGTGGTTGATCTCACAATCTCTTATGTGGTGATACTAATACAAGGATATGGGTGCTCATTAGAGAATGAGTTCATTGAATAGACCTACGAGAGAATATCTGATGGAGTCTTATTTGTATGTCAGCTGATGATTCTTTAGTGAGAGTTGTGTAAGTAATCCTTTGAACTGAGATCACCATGGTACCGTATGTACATGAATCCATATTTTGGTTCACTTTCTAACTTAATTCTCTGATCTTTGTGTGGGGTGTTCTGGATGTGGTGAAGTATGCATAGAGATTATGAGTGATCAATAAGAGATCAGTCACTTCTAATAAGAAGAGTAAACATCCTATGTGATCTCATAGGTTGATGATTCTGGAAGTCTTTGACCAAAATAGGATGATAATTAAAAAAAAAATTTTAATGTATCATCAACTGAATTATCACCTTCTGATTGAGATACATCTTGATAAGCAATTGGGTTTGACATGATTCTATACCCACAGCTCATCTAGGATGTTATTTGACTGAAGGATTGAATTGCACGGTAACTTACCATTGAAGGATCTTTTGATAATTTTTATCAAATTTTATTTCTTTTGGATAGTCATGACATATTGCTAGATATTAATCTTAACTTGTGAACTTATCAGAATTAAAAAAAATTAATTTAAAAATTAATTAGAAAGAGTCTTAGTTGATTGGGACTCTTGAGCTAACCTAATCTAATCGAATTAGAATTAGGTCAAGAGTCTGTGTCTACTGCTGGCTAAATTTGAAACCCAATGGATCACACACTTTGAGATTTAGTCTTGATTTGATTTAGTTTAGATTTAATATAAATCTTAGGGGTTAATTTGATATGCTTGCATATTGTATTAACCCAAGTTTCTAATTAGATTAAGTTTAAAGTGTTTGAGCTAAACAAAACCTGTTGCCTTTGACTTGATTGGATTGGATCTATTTTAATTATACTCTTACCCAACTTGGAAGAGTTTTAAGTGTGGAAGGAGACCTCCATGCCACCTAGGTTCCATGCCAAAAATAAATGCCGCCACCTCCCTTTTTAGCGTTAAGAAGAGGAAAAGTCCTTCTTCATTAAGACTCTTATCCATCTCATTGATTTCCTCTATTTCCTTAATTATCACATGCCAAAATTTAATAAAAAAATTATGGGGTCCAAAATAGGAAGAGTCCTTCTGTGTGAAGCCTCTTTTGCACCACTTAATGCATCAAAGAATTAATTCTTTGTATGAGAGAAGTGGAGCGCCAAGAGTTGGCACCCCTTGGTTCTCTTGATGTCCCTTCCTTATCTATTTATATGGGGTGCCTCATGTGGGATAAGGGTAGAGTTTTGATGAAAAATCAAAGGTTTTTTGTGTGTGATAAGAGAGGAAAAATTTGAAAAAAATTTAAGAAGAAGATAAGGAAAAAATTGGGAGGAAAAATAGAAAGAAGGGTGGTGAGAAAAATAGTAAGTGTTGTGAGCTTGTCCTAAGGTTTGATTTGTTCATATGTTGGAGTACAAAATTAAATCCTAAGTTGTAAGACTTCTATAGAGAATTCTCTTGGCACGATCTTAATGGTAAAATCAAAGACAATTGAGCATTGGTACAATCATTCTTCGAGTTCAAAGCCGATAGTATTCTTGTAAAGAAAAGGCAGTGGTAGTGCACTGGTTGGGAAGGACCTTGACCAACTTTCATGTGGATCACCATTGGAGGACTTGTATTTTGGAATCTCATGGAGATCACCTTCTTACCATACTACTTATTAGAGAAAGTATAAGTTTCTATCTCTTTGCATGCTTGATTTTATTTTGTTCGACATCTATAAGGTGTTTCTAGGATTTGAGTTTCAGTTCGATAGTTTTAATTGTTAAAGCTTTCGATATATATGTTTAAAAAATTTTAAAATTTATATTCTGTTGCATGATCAAAATTCAATAGTGATATCAGAACCATCCTTGTTAGATTCGATCAAACAAGTACAAAAGTTATAATATAGAATTATTCTAATTCATATTTTGCCAAAAATATTGCATCGATTTCTAGTATCGATCTTAAAATTAAAATTTATTTTTGATTTTATTTGAACCATAGATTTAAATTTCAGTTATTAAAATTTTGAATTTATGATAATATGAAATTTATTGATTCATGGTTGTTTGATGCTTAAATCAATTTTTTGAGTAAGGGTGTAATGCATGCCTAATTCGATTAGGATTTGTTTTAATATTGACTAAACTTGTTATATATTAAGTCATTTGTGCACCCTTATATGATTATTATAATCATTTTTAGCATGTTAATATGATTGGTATTATAACTTGAAAGGCATGTTAAATTGTATAATTTGTATGTTACATTTTATGTAGTAGTTAGGATGTGCCGAGATCAGTTCAAAGATCCTCTCTAAAAATTATATTAAGTTGTAATGTTGGGATTCACTTACAAATCAAATATCGAATTTATTTGATCAATTGATGTCTCGATAAGGGTTAAAGGTGATTTTCTAATTAGGTCCATATGCTAGTCTGGCCAACTTTGTTGGTGTCTAAGAAAAGCTACGGGGAGCCTCCCACCTACTGACCTGGTCTATTTGGTCTTATTGAGTTTCGAACTTAGATTGATTAGTGATGCAGACACTATAAAGGCCTTCCTTCATAGGTCAATAAAGTATGTCAAGATTTTAGTGAGCTTGTTGTGCTATCCATAAGGCTTACTATTGAAATTGATATGATGTTGACTAAGTGTATATTGATGCTTATGGCATATTTGAATAGTATTATCTTGTTGTGCTATCCACAAGGATAGCATTGTTTAAGTATGACCATATAGGATTGAAGGATTAACTTAACTAGAACACTATAGTTTGTTGTGCTATCCACAAGACTATGAGTGAACTAGAGGCAAGAGAGAAAAATGTTGAGAATTGTATGAAGTACAATTGGTAAAGAGTTATCTACTTTTGAACTCATGAATACTTGTTGTGCTATCCACAAGGTATTTGTAAGGAATAGGGATCTCAACCCCACTTAGAAACATAATGATGTTTCTCATTTTTATACTTGAGGACTATAAAATTCGTTAAAATAGTGAGAAACATAATTAGACAAAAGTTCTAATCTAGTTGTGCATATCATCATGAGTTGTCCGCTTATATTGTATTCTTGTTATTATAGATTAACTGCATAAATGGTATCCTCACTGTCACTTCGAGGTATATTAGATGCTAATAAATTGATCAGACCAAACTATATAGACTGGTTAAGAAATCTGAGAATAATTCTCATATAGGAGAAAGTCTCCTAAATACTAGATTCATCTGCACCCGATATGATCGAGGAAGATGAATCTGAGGAGGAAAGGATCACATATAAGATGTGGAAGGATGACAGTGTGACTATCAAGTGTATCATGCTTGCCTCGATGAACCTTGAGCTTCAAAGACAGCATGAGGACATGGATGTTCCTTCTATACTCCTTAATCTAAAGAAGTTGTATGGGGAACAAAGCCGAACTGCTAGATATGAGATATCTAAGCAGTTGTTCCATACTCGGATGACTGAAGGCACTTCTGTACAAACTCATGTTCTTAAGATGATTGATTTGATCACTCATTTTGGACAATTGGATTTTGCTATGGATGGTGAACTTAGTCAAGATTTGATCCTGCAGTCACTCTCTAATTTTTTCTCTCAATTTGTCATTAACTACTGCATGAACAAACTGAATATTAACCTACCTGAGCTGCTGAATATGCTCAAAATAGCAGAAAGTTATTTCAAAAGTGAAAAGGCTCCAGTTCTTCTTGTTGATAAGATCAACAAGAAGAAAAGCAAGAAGGGTTCCAAAAAAAAGTTGAACCTTAAGGCTAGTATCTCCAAGAAAGAGGCGAAGAAGGTCTCCGCCAAAGGTACTTGCTATTACTGCGGTAAGGATGGATACTGGAAGAGGAATTGTAAGGAATACTTTGCAACTGTGAAATATAAAGAAGCAAGTGTTGCTAAAGATTTGTATATGATACTAACAAACTTATCATTAAGTACTTCAATTTCAGATTCTTAGGTATTGGATACCGCCTATGGCTCACATCTTTATAAATCATTGTAGGATCTGGAAGAAATAAAGAGTCTGAATAAAGGTGACTTCAAACTGTTCGGTGGTAGTGGAGAGTCCATTCAGGTCGAAGCCATGGGAACCAAGATTTTGAAGTTGTCTTCAGGCAAAATTTTAGAATTGAAGACCTGTTATTATACTCCTAAAATTATTAGAAATATTATTTCTATACTTTTATTATTAGAACAAGATTTTGAAATAAAAACTAAGAACAATCATTATTCTATCTATTTTTTTAATAAATTTTATGAAAATATTTTTGTTGATAATGGTTTTCTATTTCTATCACTTAATAATAATATACTTCATATTGATAATATGAAGAAAAGGAAGAGAGAGGATGTGAATGTCACATACCTCTAGCACTGCCGACTTGGCTATATAAATGAGTCAAGAATTAACAAGTTATACAAAGATAAATTCTTTGATCCTTATGATTTTAAATCATATGAAACTTATGAATCTTGTCTCATGGGTAAAATAATCAAGACTCCATTTACTGGACATAGAGAAAGGATGAGTGACATTTTGGATATTGTACATACTGATATTTATAGTCTAATATCGACTCAAGCTAGAGGTGGATACTCCTACTTCATCACATTTACTGATGATATGTCTAGGTTTGGATATGTATATTTAATAAAATACAAATCCGAAGTCTTTGACAAGTTTAAAGAGTATCAAAGAATAGTTAAGAAATAAACTGGTAAAAGTATTAAAGCTCTTCGATCTGATCGAGGAGGAGAATACTTGACTAATAAATTTCTTGATCATTTAAAATAAAATGGTATTCTCTCTCAGTGGACACCTCCTTACACTCCATAATTAAATGGTATTGCGGAAAGGAAGAATCGCACCTTATTAGATATGGTGCGGTCCATGATGTATTTCACAGATCTTTCGATCTCCTTTTGAGAATTTGCTCTTGAGGCCGCAGCATATGTTTTGAACAAAGTGCCATCAAAGTTTGTCTTTAGCACTCCATATGAGATATGAAAAGAAAAGAGATCCAGTCTTAAACACCTTAAGATTTGGGGTTACCCTGATATTGATGGACGTAAGCTTAGTGCTAGATCAAAAAAATACAGATTTGTGGATTATCCCAAGGAGAGTATAGGATACTACTTCTACCATCTTACTCAACAAAAGATATTTGTTAGTATGCATGCCGTTTTCTTGGAGAAAGAGTTCATCCAAGAAGGGGGCAGTGGGAGGTCTATTGAACTTGAGAAAGTTTAAAATCTATAACCTATTCAGAATTCACAAGCTGACTCTCAACCAGATGTACCCATTGTTGAGGCACAACCACTGCACACATCTTCTTTTCGAAGGTCAAGTAGACTGTGTAATGTACTACTCAGGTATAAATTTATCATTGAGAATGACAACACATCTCACATCATTGAGAATGATGATCCTACAATCTATTCAAAAGCTGTCATGAGTAGTGACTCTGATAAATAGCTCAATACCATGATATCCAAAATGGACTCCGTATATACTAACCATGTTTGGACTTTGGTTGATGCACCTGAGGGTGTGACCCCAGTAGGCTGCAAATGGGTCTTCAAGAAGAAGATTGGAGTGGATGGCCAGGTAGAGACCTATAAGGCCAAGCTGGTGGCAAAAAGTTTCAGGCAAAAATAAGATGTTGATTATGAAGAAATTTTTTCACCGTAGCCATACTTATTCAGATTATGCTTGTAATTGTTGCATATCATGATTATGAGATCTGGCAAATGGATGTCAAGATTGCCTTCCTCAATGAAAATCTTGAGGAAGAAGTCTATATGACTCAGCCAGAGAGATTTATCTTTAGTGAGAGAGCAAATCAAGTATGCAAGCTGAATAGATCTATTTATGGATTAAAGCAAGCATTAAGGAGCTGGAATATCCATTTTGATGAGACAGTCAAATCGTTTGGCTTTATCAAAAATGAGGATGAACCTTGTGTATACAAGATGACTAGTGGGAGTGCTGTTATCTTCTTGATCTTGTATGTGCACGACATACTGCTCATTGAGAATGATATTCCTATGTTGCAATCGGTCAAGATATGGCTATCACAAAAATTTTCTATGAAAGACTTGAGTGAAGCATCCTATATACTTGATATAAAGATCTATAAGGATAGATCAAAGAGGATGCTTGGCTTGTCCCAGTCTAGGTACATAGATCTTGTGTTAAAGAGATTCAATATGGAGGAAAGTAAAAGAGGTTACTTACCCATGGGTTATGGCATACAGCTCTCTAAGAAGATGTCTCCTAAGACATCTAAAGAGAGAAATAGATAAGTTCTATTTCTTATGCTTTGACTATAGGATCAATAATGTATGCTATATTGTGTATCAGGCCTGATGTGGCTTATACCTTGGACATTGTAAGTAGATTTCAGACAGATCACAGGGAGGATCATTGAAAAGCTGTGAAAAATATTCTCAAGTACTTGAGAAGGACTAAAAATATTTTGCTCATATATGGTGGATCTGATTTAAAACTGAAAGATTATACTGACTCTAGTTTTTAATCTAATCTGGATGATAGTAAATCCATATCTAGGTATGTGTTCATCCTATATGGTGGAGCAGTAAGTTGGAAGAGTTTCAAACAGCAAACTATTGCTGACTCAGTTACTGAAGCTGAGTACATTACTGCTAGTAAGGTTGCTAAAGAGGTCATCTAGATGAAAAAGTTCATCTCAGAATTGGTTGTGGTTTTAGAGATTGAACAATCAGTGCCCCTTTATTGTGACAATATTGGGGCAGTTGCTCAAGCCAAAGAATTGAGGTCTCATCATAAATTCAAGCACATTCTAAGATAGTTCTACTCATTCGAGAGATAGTCGAAAGATGCGATGTGATTGTAGAATGAGTTGATACCAAAAATAATATAGTGGATCCATTCACTAAGGCTTTATCATTACAGTAGTTTGACCATCACCTTGATTGCATGGGCATCAAGTATAGAGGTGATTGATTTTAGTGCAAGTGAAAGATTGAAAGAATAATGCCTTACAAGTCAATCGCATATGGGATGTGATCGGATATTTTCTATAATTTATCTTTCAAACTTATGTAATTGATATTATTATTTAATAAAATAGACTTTTCGATTCATTATATGCTGTATCTTATTATTGTTTTTAAGACTATAATAAATCCTATAGGTCTGGATAATGATTTTAGGACCATGATGAGATCACACCAGTGAAACCTAAATCCTTGATAGCCATGATCTAAAATATTCTCAATCATTGGTTCATTGAGTCGGAGATCAATGATACCAGTAAGATTGGCACGTCCTATGTATGCTCAGTAATGATGGTGGTTGATCCACAACCTCTTATGTGGTGACACTAATACAAGAATATGAGTGCTCATTAGAGAATAAATTTATTGAATAGACCTATGAGAGAATATCTGATGGAGTTTTATTTACATATCAGCTGATGATTCTCTAGTGAGAGTTGTGTAAGTGATCATTTGATCTGAGATCACCATGGTACCTTGTGTACATAAATCTATATTTTGGTTCACTTCCTAACTTGATTCTCTGATCCTTGTGTGGGATATTCTGAATGTGGTAAAATATGCATGGAGGTTGTGAGTGATCAATAAGAGATCAATTACTCCTATTAAGGGGAGCAAACATCCTATGTGATCTCATAGGTTGATGATTCTAAAAGTCTTTGGCCAAAACAGGATGATAATTAGAAAAAAATTTCTAATATATTATCAACTAAATTATCACCTTCTGATCGAGATACATCTTGATAAGCAATTGAATTTGACATGATTCCATACCCACAGCTTATCTGGGATGTTGTTTGACTGAAGGATTGAATTGTATGGTAACTTACCACTAAAGGATATTTTGATAATTTTAATCAAATTTTATTTATTTCAAGTAGTCATGACACATTGCTAGACATCAATCTTAACTTATGAACTCGTCAGAATTAAAAGAGTTTAATTCAAAAATTAATTAGGAAGAGTCTTAGTTGATTGGGACTCTTAAGCAGACCTAATCTGATCGGATTAGGATTAGATCAAGAGTCTCTGTCCACTGCTGACTAGATTTGAAACTCAATGGATCATACATTTTGAGATTTAGTATTAATCTAATTTAATTTAGATTTAATATAAATCTTAGGGGTTAATTTGATATGCTAGCACATTATGTTAACCCAAGTTCCTAATTAGGTTAAGTTCAAAGTATTTGAGCTAAACTGAACTTATTGCCTTTGACTTGATTAGATTGGGTCTATTTTAATTAGACTCTTACCAACTTGAAAGAGTTTCAAGTGTGGAAGGATACCTCCATGCCACCTAGGTTCTATGCCAAAAATAAATGGTGCCACCTCCCTTTTTAGCGTTAAGAAGAGGAAGAGTCCTTCTTCATTAAGACTCTTATCCATCTCATCGATTTTCTCTGTTTCCTTAATTATCATATGCCAGAATTTAATAAGAGAATTATGGGGCATAGAGGAAGAGTCCTTCTGTGTGAAGCCTCTTTTATGCTACTTAATGCATCAAAGAATTAATTCTCTGCATGAGAGAAGTGGAGCACCAAGAGTTGGCGCCCCTTGGTTCTCTTGACGTCCCTTCGTTATCTATTTAAATGGGGTGTCTTATGTGGGATAAGGGCTGAGTTTTGGTGAAAAATCAGAGGCTTTTGACATGTGATAAGAGAAGAAAAATCTGAGGAAAAGACAAGAAAAAAATTGGGAGGAAAAATAGAAAGAAGGGTGGTGAGAAAAATAGCAAGTGTTGTGAGCTTGTCCTAGGGTTTGATTTTTCCATATGTTGGAGCACAAAATCAAATCCTAGGTTATAAGACTTCTAGAGAAATTTCTCTTGACGTGAACCTAATAGTAAAATCGAAGGCAATTGAGCGTTGGTGCAATCGTTCTTCGAGTTCGAAGCCGACAGTATTCTTGTGAAGAAAAGACTGCAGCAGTACACTGGTTGGAAAAGATCTTTACCAACTTCTGTGTGGATCACTATTAGAGGACTTCTATTTTGGAGTTTTGTAGAGATCACTTTCTTATCATACTACTTATTGGAGAAAGTATAAGTTTCTATCTCTTTACATGCTTGATTTTGTTTTGTTTGACATCTATAAGGTGTTTCTAGAGTTTGGGTTTCAGTTTGACAATTTTAATTGTTAAGCTTTTGATATGTATGTTTAAAAAATTTTAAAATTTATATTCTACTGCATGATCAGAATCCAACATATTTTTACAAGCTTCTATCTCCATATAATCAAACCCAAGTTCAGCAATATACTTTCTTGCACTATAATATGAGTTAGGTAATATTCTTTTTTCATTAAGAATTAATACCCTTAATAATTCAAGCAAGTTATCAAATAAACTATTGGTCTATTTATGAAACCACTTAAGGTGAAGCAATTTAATTATAACTAATAGTTTTGAATATTCACAACTAGGGTAAAATTTCTCTTGGGCTTCTTCCTAGAGACGGTAAAATTTAGTAGCTTCATTGTTAGATTCCTCAGACATACATACACCATCAAAATCATATTGGTTATACTCATTATTAAAATTAGTATCTTCATTAGTTCTACCATTAGCATCATTTACCAATCCAACCATGTCGTCTGTATAAAACTTCCCATCACCTGCATCATCATCATCACTATCATCCAATTTTGTAGAATCATCTCCTTCCCGATGATAGTATCATATTATATAATTTATCATAATCTTGTATTTTAATAATTGAAACTTGACCTCAGGTCTTCTCTTAAAACTCATATTTCTACACTTGATACAAGGATATTGAATTGCATCCTATGTCGAAGAATGCTCAAATAAAAAATTAAGAAAAGTCTCAACTCCTCATTTATATTAAGGTTGACATCTATCCCTAATTTCTATCCATTGTTTATTGTTAGCCATTATTGAGTTGACCATCTATAACAAAACAAAACATATATGTTGTTATTATAGTGTATCAGTTTCCTACAAATAGAACTAAAAATTTATATAATTTTAGGCTAACCTTTGATTTGATTTGCCAAGAATTAAAATCAAATGTCTAAATAGGATACATCATGGGAAGTAGCTAAGATCACACACTATTTTTGGTTCAAGATAGCATAATAATATCAACACCAAGGGAATATATCTTGATGCTATTGATACTCTTTAGTATGCCATATGTGTATGGCTATTGTAAACTTAAGCATGATAAGAAATACTAAAGGTCATTTTTTTAACATGCACACATACATGTGCCATCCATCCATAATATGATATTCCTTCTACTGTGGCTAGATTCTTTTAATTAGTAGTCAATTATTAGAATTGTTCATCAATACCTAAATAAAATTTATAAGACATTAGGAGTAAATGAAATAAGTTGGAAATACTTCCCCTTTTGATTCAAGAGCATTACTGCAAAGATACAAAATTAGAAATACTTGGACATATCTTTTTTTTTTATCAATGAAAGAAAGATATTTAGCACATAGATTACTATTGATTTCCTCATATCCTTTTGCAACAAACCAGTGAGGTTTAAGATCTGGATTATACCTTGTGGTTCACCCACCGCTATCCATTATGAGGTGGGGTCCCACAAACTAAATTAACAATGGGGACTCAATAGTAGCTTGGGATGGCCCATTTTCTATTCTGATCAGCCACCTTTCATAGGTTAAATCCACTGGATTGATGGCATGGGTTGAACAACTGGACTGCCTGCCCCAAAGACATCTTTTTATTTAGGAATCAAATCGAATGCAAAGAAAAAAAAACAAGATTATACATGCAAATTACTTTCAAATCAAGAAGGAAAGGAGATCTCAAACCTCATTGGTGTTAGCTTCGTGAGATGTCTTGCTGAAGGGATATTTACCACACAGATGTCGTGAGTGAGGATAATCTAAGCAAAGGGAGAGTTTGGGTATGAAACCAAAATAAAGAAAATAAAGGATTTCATCTTGAACAGCATGCTTTTCTGATTTGAAATCCCATTCCAAAGCAAGAGAAAAAATAATATAAAACAATGGAAACAAAGGATTTCTATGACATACCAAACAAAAATCTAGAGATTGCAAAATCAAAAAAAAAATCCAGAGAAAAAAAAATAGAGGATTAAACCATCCATAAACTTTAAGAGGAAATCCAGAGAAAAAATCCAAGAAAAACCTAAGAAAAGAGGGACGAAAATCCTAAGAAAATCAAAATGAATGTCTTACCTTATGGACTCTAGAGCAAGATGAAAAATCAGTGAGGATCTTACCATAGGTTGAAGATGATGAAGCCACCATAAGGTTAGAGCACAAGTCGGAGAGATGGAGGACCATCGGGAGGGTCTTGTGCACTTTTCCTTACCTTGGAGATGGATTTGGTGAGGCTTTTTTTTTTGGTAGACATGGATTTAGGGAGGTTGAGCATCAGGAGGGAAGGATGAAAAGGAACATTTTCCTTTACAAAGTTTGTTTGGGTTCCCAAAACAACAATAAATGCTATATTATATCTAGTTGGCTTATTAGATAGGTAATTGGAGGACTAAGCTATTTGTAGGATTTGCTGCTAATTAATAGAATAATGAAGCATAATGATAGTATAATGAAAATTTTATGTGTTTTTTTTTTGTTTATGAGCTTAAGAAATTCTAAAGAAAAATGACACCAAAGTTCTCTAAACATCAAATATTTTGGTGAGGACATAAAATTGTCCTTGTTTATAACCACTAGTTTCAACAACGATATATAATATCTTTGTGATAGCCCGCCAGCCCAAACAAACCAAAAAAAAAAAAATGATGAAGACTCCCACAGGGAGTCTTCTTCTCCCGACCGGCTCCTAATCGGAGTCGGAAACCTCACCGGAGAGGAGTCAAACTCCTCTCCTTTGGTTCTATTTAAAGGGGAGACCCTTCTCCCTTCTTCCTACCAAAGAATCCCGGAGCAAAACGGCGGCAATCGTCAAAAATTTCTTCACAGAGATCCGTCCTTGTGCCATCCAATTTCTCGTCGAAAAAGCCTCGCCGGCGTCGGAGGTAAGCTTCCTCCCCTTCCTCTCTCCTCCCCCTTCCTTCCCATGCCGATGTGCACACTCGCCGGCGACCGAAGTCGCCGGATTTTGTTGTGGAAGAATCTTCTTTTTTTGCCATTTTTCCGTCGTCGGTGGTCACTGTCGACCACCGGTTTGGCCTCCTCTTGCCGTGGATCGTCTCTCCTCTTGCCGACGGCCGTCTCACGCCGACTGCGCCGCCGGCCGGCCACCCAATGAGGGAACCTCATGGTCCCCTGTTTCAGCCCAAAACAAGCCCACGGGAGAAGAAGAAAAGAAGAAGAAGAAGAAGGAAAAGAAAAAGAAAAAAGAAAAGAAGAAGAAGGAAAAGAAAAGAAAAAGAAAGAAAAAGAAGAAAAAGAAAAGAAAAAGGAAAAGGAAAAAAAAAAAGAAAGAAGAAAAATAAAATAATAATAATATAATAATAATAAATAGGATTTTCTCTCCTCTCTCTTCCATGAAGAAAAAAGAAAAGAAAAAAGAGAGAGAGAGAGAAAAGAAAAGAAAAGAAAAATCATTAAATTAATTAATAAATAATGATATAAATAATAAAATATGAGAAAGAGAGTTTCTCTCTCTTCCCTCTCTCTCTTCAGCATGAACTAGTATTTTCTCTCTCTAAAATTGGACTTTCTCTCTCTACTTTCTCTCTCTAGAATTCTCTCTCTAGATTATTTCTCTCTCCTAAGATTTTTAGAATTTTGAGAAGAATGATGATGAATTTAAATGATTCTCGTAATGGATTTTTGATCTGTGATCGTCGGACGATACACCGACATCCACTTTGATCAGATCAGGTATTTTTAGATTTTATTTCTCATGATCTTATTGAATTATCCACATGATAATTTTAGCATGATTTGATCTGATCGATCAAAATTTGTTGAATCATATTGTCTGAAGAATTCAAGATGAGTTTTCTCTCTCTAGAATTTTCTCTCTCTAAAATATTCTCTCTTGATTGATTCTCTCTCTAAAAAAAAAAAGATTAGTGAATGAAGAAATTTCTTTTAATAAGTCTGATCTGATTTTAATGAAAAATCCTGATTTATGATTGTCAGACAGCGTACTGGCACCCATCTTAATCAGACCATGAATCTTTAGATTTGATCATCCATGATCCCGATCTAGCCATGACTTGATTTGATCATGTTGATTTCACCAATTGAGATATTGGACCAATCGTAATGTTGGATTGTGTCACCTGATCAGTTCGAATTGTACCTCATGAATTCTCTCTCCTCTGATTTTCTCTCTCTACTTGATTTTATAAAATCGATGAAGAAACCTCAGTCCTATCACTTCGAATCCGATTTGATCTGATAGTCAAACTTTGGATCGTTTAGGTCCTAATTAGATTTTGATTAGATGAAATTAGATGATCGGACCCAATCTAAACCGTTGAAATATGGTATTCGTATTCTTTCTAATTATTGAAATTGATTCTGTATAGGATTGTGGATGTTTGATCATGGGATATCGCGATATGATCTACGAATAAAATTTTTGGAAAAAAATTTATAGAATTATGTGGATTTATTGGAATGCATTCGAGGTAAGTAATGTTTCACTTTTTCTAGATTTATCGATAAATTATAATGTATTCTTCTGACATGATTTGTGAAACGATGCATGAATTGGATGAATGGTATTTTGTTATGAAAATATCTTATTTGAAATGTTATGATGAAGCATGATTGAATATATTGATTTCATGATGCATTATATTGATTGATTTCGATACTACATGATTATATGTTTTATTATCGAAATTAGAATATGAAACATGATTTATGAAGAATTATGATATAAGAAACAATAAGAATTGACAACCTGACTATGTAAAGGACCCTGCCAATGGGGGCATGTACGTTGGCAATTGATTGTCCTGAGGGTTTATGTCGCCAGTGAGACCAGCGACATGTCGCCGAGAGACCAGCGACAAACCGCCAGCGAGACCAGCGGTTCCAAAGGACATGGCTGCCAGATGATTCGCAGCCTACCGCAAGCAGATACGCGGTATTATGACCCTGCCACAGGAAAAATATGGTCATAGCTCATGGTTGACGAAAAGAAATTGAAGAACAAAAGAAATTGAAATTTGGAAAGAAACTTGAATTTTCGAAAAAGAAATGAATTTGGCATGAATTATGTTGCATAATTGAAATTGATTTCGAATTGATGAACTCTATATGCTTATTTTCTATAAATGATTATTTACTTATATGCCTGATGAAATCTGTTGAGAAGTGATCATTGCTTACTGGGCTGTCTAGCTCATTACCTCTTATTTTACTGTTTTTACAGATGTTGAGAAATTAAGATGATACAAGATATGAATGGAAGAGTGATCAGAAGCAGTATCTTCATACTTTTATTTTAGGTTGAAAGGCTTATTGAATTTGATGCAAAGCCTTTGAATTGTTGTTGAATTTATTGAGATATTAAAGAAAAAAATTTAGGTCATTATATTTTGGATTTAAATTATTGAATAATTATTTCGCTGTTATTTTAGGATAGCATGATAAGATGCCTTGCATGCTTATGGGAAGAGTTTTCTATGAGAATGCGGCGGTTGCCATGACCCTCGATTCACAATCTCGGGTTGGGGGCGTGACAATTATACTGGTATCAGAGCATAAGTGGATGAATTATGAAACATAGAATTAGATATAGAATGGGTGTAAGTGGATAGACACCAGGGACATTATAGTGTAGATCTTTGATGATTGTAGTGGGAGAAATATTTAAAATTTTTGATTAAATATTGAGATTATGTATAAAAAAGATCGCAAGAGATTATGACATATAGAATTTAAAATATGATGGATGATCTATTGATCATGATATGATTAGTTAGATCTTGATCGAAAGTAATCACAAAAGGATTGACATAAAATTTTATTGTGCATTGTGGTTATTAATTGATCATTGGTTATTCAAGTGAATCGTAAGTTCAAATTCGATGTGAGAATAATAATATGATATTATTTTTAGTTGAGAAGTTGACTATTATTGACAAGATAAAAATTTGACGATAAAATATTATTTCAGGATGGACTAAGAAAAATCTTTTATGATGCTTGATTGGAATATTTATCGAAATTGAATTTAGTATGTAGATTATATATAAAGTGGCATATTAGGATGAATGCATATTTGAGGATATTGCAAAGAAATCTATTTCTTATTGATGAAATCGATTATGAAGTTATAGAATATTCATCGTACTGAAATCTTTAATCATCATCCTTAGATCTAGAAAATAGATCTTATTATGTCTCTTGAAGACTACATGATGTGTATGAAATTCTAATTTAAAGATTTCGTATCTAAGTTGATCAAGAGATTTTCTGATATTATTGTTGAGGTTGTTAATGAAAAATTGATATCTTTAGATTAAGATAAAAGATCTGATTTATATTTATTTCAGATTAAGGGATCCATGTGAATTTACAATTTAGAAATTTTTGGATTTAAAAATTGATATGGAGTTCTTTTGCTTTTGTTAACGAGGTCCCTAATTGAAACTACCATTAAATGGAGATTTGATTTTTGAAGCTTGTATGATTGTTATGAAAGGATATTTGATAGATATTGAAGATCCTGATGATAGAAATTTTAAATAATAATAATAATAATAATAATGATGATTTGAAATTCATATATATTCAGATTATGTCCAAATTTGGTGGAGCATCGAAGGATTTTCTCGTTGATTTGACTTATAAAGATTTTTGGTTTGAAAATTATCGAATTGAATTGATATGAGAATTAAGATTTGATTCATATTGATTATAGTAAATCTATATGATGGTTTAAATATGATATTGGACTCAAAGGTTAATCAAGATTATTGTACACCAGTAAAAGTATGAATGAGAATTGAAAGTTAATCTCTTACTTCAATTAAAATTTGAAATTTTAGATCTTTTCTATTGATAAGGTAAAGAAATAATTTGATCAAACTTTTTTTTGGTGAACCTAAGAAATTTTGATTGTTAGATCAGAGTGCGCAGCGGAAGCATGGTAATCTGAACTACTTTGAGTAAGTCAGGAATGTTGACCTTTTGAGTTAAAGAATTATGATAGATGATATGATTTGATACAAAAAATTTATTGATATTAGAAAGAATAATATTTTAAAATTTTAAATTATTTTTGGATATCCTTAATATGATTTTCAAAAGTAGAGCTTCCACCTACTATGCTACAAAAATAATTAGCATCCTAATTCTAGGATGAGTGAACTTTTGATTTTTGATTTTAGATTTAGAATATTTAGAGATAAATTTTTTCTATCCTAGAATTAAATTTTATAATTCTTTATTCATTAGAAAGAATTGGAGATTGTTTATCAAATGATGATTTCGATCTTAGATTATTATACTCAAATATTTATCTCCAGGGTATAATGAAATTTGAAGTTAGAACTCTTTTGATCATTATTATTTCTCTGACTGAATGGAAAAGATTGAGGTTATCTATTGATATTGATGATTGTTCTACAAAAGATGGATTGGAGTTATTTAATAATGAATCGATTAATTAAGAGTTGTTAATGTTTAGATAAAGAAAAATTGATATACTTACTTAGAACAGAGACATTGATTTTGATTATAAGAAAAATATAGTTTTGATTTAGATCAATTTTTGAGTTATTGATTTTTATTATGGAATGACTTAATGATAAAATTTGCTTCAAGAATTTGAATATTTAAGAGTTTGAGGGTTTGAGTAAGAGAATTTCAATGACTAGAAAATAGTGATATTGATTTCAATCAACAATGGTGATATTGATCTTTATGAAATGACTTAATGATGAATGAAGTTCTTATGCAAGAATAGAGACATTGATCATTTTCTATTCACAAGAGATAGATTTGATTTTAATTTGAGTCATGAGATATTGAATATTAATTTTTACAGGAAATAAGATCATAATTTTGAAATCTTGAAATATTGAAAATCTTTGAGATGGTGATCTTGATAAATAAGAAAAAGGATGGTTCCGTTCAGATCAATATTTGATGTACCAACTTTTTCTTATGAAATGATTTAAGAATGAATTTATATCAAGAATTAGAATATTAAAATATTTATGGATGAGATTCAAGTAAGAAACTATGAAGACTCAAGCAAAAAAAATTTCGAGGACGAAATTTCTTTTAGAGGGGAAGATTGTGATAGCCCGCCAGCCCAAACAAACCAAAAAAAAAAATGATGAAGACTCCCACCGGGAGTCTTCTTCTCCCGACCGGCTCCTAATCGGAGTCGGAAACCTCACCGGAGAGGAGTCAAACTCCTCTCCTTTGGTTCTATTTAAAGGGGAGACCCTTCTCCCTTCTTCCTACCAAAGAATCCCGAGGCAAAACGGCGGCAATCATCGGAAATTTCTTCACGGAGACCCATCCTTGTGCCATCCAATTTCTCACCGAAAAAGCCTCGCCGGCATCGGAGGTAAGCTTCCTCCCCTTCCTCTCTCCTCCCCCTTCCTTCCCGTGCCGATGTGCACGCTCGCCGGCGACCGAAGTCGTCGGATTTTGTTGTGGAAGAATCTTCTTTTTTTGCCATTTTTTCATCGCCGGTGGTCACCGTCGACCACCGGTTTGGCCTCCTCTTGCCGCGGATCGTCTCTCCTCTTGCCGACGGCCGTCTCACGCCGACTGCGCCACCGGCCAGCCACCCAATGAGGGAACCTCACGGTCCCCTGTTTCAGCCCAAAACAAGCCCACGGGAGAAGAAGAAAAGAAGAAGAAGAAGAAGGAAAAGAAAAAGAAAAAAGAAAAGAAGAAGAAGGAAAAGAAAAGAAAAAGAAAGAAAAAGAAGAAAAAGAAAAGAAAAAGGAAAAGGAAAAAAAAAAGAAAAATAAAATAATAATAATATAATAATAATAAATAGGATTTTCTCTCCTCTCTCTTCCATGAAGAAAAAAGAAAAGAAAAAAAGGAGAGAGAGAGAGAAAAGAAAAGAAAAATCATTAAATTAATTAATAAATAATGATATAAATAATAAAATGTGAGAAAGAGAGTTTCTCTCTCTTCCCTCTCTCTCTTCAGCCTGAACTAGTATTTTCTCTCTCTAAAATTGGACTTTCTCTCTCTAGAATCCTCTCTCTAGATTATTTCTCTCTCTTAAGATTTTTAGAATTTTGAGAAGAATGATGATGAATTTAAATGATTCTCGTAATGGATTTTTGATCTGTGATCGTCGGACGATACACCGACATCCACTTTGATCAGATCAGGTATTTTTAGATTTTATTTCTCATGATCTTATTGAATTATCCACATGATAATTTTAGCATGATTTGATCTGATCGATCAGAATTTGTTGAATCATATTGTCTGAAGAATTCAAGATGAGTTTTCTCTCTCTAGAATTTTCTCTCTCTAAAATATTCTCTCTTGATTGATTCTCTCTCTAAAAAAAAAAAGATTAGTGAATGAAGAAATTTCTTTTAATAAGTCTGATCTGATTTTAATGAAAAATCCTGATTTATGATTGTCAGACAGCGTACTGGCACCCACCTTAATCAGACCATGAATCTTTAGATTTGATCATCCATGATCCCGATCTAGCCATGACTTGATTTGATCATGTTGATTTCACCAATTGAGATATTGGACCAATCGTAATGTTGGATTGTGTCACCTGATCAGTTCGAATTGTACCTCATGAATTCTCTCTCCTCTGATTTTCTCTCTCTACTTGATTTTATAAAATCGATGAAGAAACCTCAGTCCTATCACTTCGAATCCGATTTGATCTGATAGTCAAACTTTGGATCGTTTAGGTCCTAATTAGATTTTGATTAGATTAAATTAGATGATCGGACCCAATCTAAACCGTTGAAATATGGTATTCGTATTCTTTCTAATTATTGAAATTGATTCTGTATAGGATTGTGGATGTTTGATCATGGGATATCGCGATATGATCTACGAATAAAATTTTTGGAAGAAAATTTATAGAATTATGTGGATTTATTGGAATGCATTCGAGGTAAGTAATGTTTCACTTTTTCTAGATTTATCGGCAAATTATAATGTATTCTTCTGACATGATTTGTGAAACGATGCATGAATTGGATGAATGGTATTTTGTTATGAAAATATCTTATTTGAAATGTTATGATGAAGCATGATTGAATATATTGATTTCATGATGCATTATATTGATTGATTTCGATACTACATGATTATATGTTTTATTATTGAAATTAGAATATGAAACATGATTTATGAAGAATTATGATATAAGAAACAATAAGAATTGACAACCTGACTATGTAAAGGACCCTGCCAATGGGGGCATGTACGTTGGCAATTGATTGTCCTGAGGGTTTATGTCGCCAGCGAGACCAGCGACATGTCGCCAGAGAGACCAGCGACAAACCGCCAGCGAGACCAGCGGTTCCAAAGGACATGGCTGCCAGATGATTCGCAGCCTACAGCAAGCAGATACGCGGTATTATGACCCTGCCACAGGGAAAATATGGTCATAGCTCATGGTTGACGAAAAGAAATTGAAGAATAAAAGAAATTAAAATTTGGAAAGAAACTTGAATTTTCGAAAAAGAAATGAATTTGGCATGAATTATGTTGCATAATTGAAATTGATTTCGAATTGATGAACTCTATATGCTTATTTTCTATAAATGATTATTTACTTATATGCCTGATGAAATCTGTTGAGAAGTGATCATTGCTTACTGGGCTGTCTAGCTCATTACCTCTTATTTTACTGTTTTTACAGATGTTGAGAAATTAAGATGATACAAGATATGAATGGAAGAGTGATCAGAAGCAGTATCTTCATACTTTTATTTTAGGTTGAAAGGCTTATTGAATTTGATGCAAAGCCTTTGAATTGTTGTTGAATTTATTGAGATATTAAAGAAAAAAATTTAGGTCGTTATGTTTTGGATTTAAATTATTGAATAATTATTCTGCTGTTGTTTTAGGATAGCATGATAAGATGCCTTGCATGCTTATGGGAAGAGTTTTCTATGAGTATGCGGCGGTTGCCATGACCCTCGATTCACAATCTCGGGTTGGGGGCGTGACAATCTTGGTCTAAATATTATCACATTTGGTGAGAATATAAAATATCCTAATTTAAAATCATTAATTTTGGAAAGGATGTGCAATGTCTTTGCCTAAATATCTAACTTTTGACATGGACAACTATACAGTCCTTACCAAAAGGTTAGCTCTGAAATATTTGGCAAGGACTTGATTGTGCTCTTAGCATATATGATATCTTAGGGAAGGATTTTTTGTGTTGTTGCCATAAAGTCCTTGCCAATTCTAAGTTTCTTGCAGTCCATCTTACATATCCATGGATCGTCATATGGAGGAAAGATGATGTCCATCAATTTAGTGAATGTGGCTATATCTCTTGTTTTGAGGATTTTCAATTTGTTGTACTTGTACCTTGTGCTTCTAGGGCAGCTTAGAGTCCTCCATATGGATAGAGTTCACATTTAATCATGTAGGAGGAGATGCATGAGCATAAATGTGAGAAAACTAGTGTCCCAATTGAAGTTGGACTCCGAGGTTACCTAGTGGATCTTTGAAACCCTTCATGATGTGATGAGACCCTTGCTTCCCTACCTTTCTTACATTGTTTGGAGATTGCTTCCCACCATTTTGGTGGCAAAAACCATGCTCTCACATGCTTGGAACCTTGCTTGAGGCATCCACAATCCCATCTCCAAATGGCCGGCCCTAATATTCATTTATATATAGATTTTTGGAAAGATGAGTGGCTCCAAGGCACAGCTCTTAGAGCAAGATTCCCCAACCTATTTCAGCTGTCAAAAAAACAAAACATTAGTATCGAAGACTTCATAAATCTCGGTAATGCAAGCCAACATTTCAGAATGCCATTAACCCATGAGGCAACAATTGAACATTACCACCTTACTGCAATGCTAAAATGCATTCAACTTATTGAAGAGAGTGATAATAGAAATTGGAAATGGAGTCACAACAGCCAAAAATTCTCAGTTAAGTCTTGTTATTATTTCTTCATGAATGGAGGTATCAAGTCTAGCATCGGAATCTCTCTATGGAAAATTCCCATCCCAGAGAAGGTCAAAATTTTTAATTGGTTAAGCTACTATAATATGGTGCCAAAGGAAAAGATAGATAGATTTCTAGTGCCATCTTTCATGTACAGTAAGATCTACTGGTGGAGAAAAGTTGCTCCTTGATAAATCCTAACGTAGGGAGGGACCAACACTCAGGAAAAGAAAGACATCTTGGTTGTAATCACACCTAGTGTACATACCCATCATTCAATAAATAAACTATGGGGGAGAACTCTCCTCTCCTCCATAACAATTTAAAAAAAAAAAAATTCATTTATATATATTGTTCTAGTTGATTTCCAACTCTACCTCTTATTTTCTGAGACATAGTTTACTACTATTATTAAGCTTGGAATCTTATCTATAGTTGGCCACCTCATCTTGGATTCTTATTAGATAAATATTAGATCCTAATTAATAATCTTTGAGACTAACTTGGACTCTTGTAGTTGGATCAGAATAGGATAGCTTGTTGATTTGTCCAAGTTAATACTACCTTTCCTAAATTGATTCTACCCAATTCTAGGCCCAATCAGATTGGGATTCTAATTTTTTACATCAGCTCAAGCACTTAAGGAATCTTAGAGCACTCCTAATTAGACATTATGACTATTTAACAGAGCGTGTGATTAAAATTGTTCAGTCTCACAAAAATCCAAGTTTGACTAGGACTCCAATAAATATGCTTTTGAGACTGGATCTAAGCACCCATGATTCTATCAGGTTGAACAATTTTAGACAGCCAAACTATGTATATCTATGAGCCTATTTAGTGATGTGCAAGCATGACACTAGGTCCCGAATCAGCCAAATTCATGGCATGAATATAACCCTAATCTGCAACTTGGTAAACAGTAGCTTGTGCAACAATTTTTAGTTGCATATTTTTTCCAAGATCTGGAACTTTTCTGATGAGATTAGACTCTGATCTCAGTTAAGATCAAGTTGAGTTTGAATCAGAAAAAGAAGGGCCACGCTTTCAACCAGGGTTGACCTGCTGCACCTAGTATAATATATGGATAATTGACTAGTATGATCATTCTTTTACAACTAGATTTATTAGGTCCAAATTAAGTTTTATGGTTGGTACCAAACCCTCTAAATCTCTCACTACAATCAGGTTTTCTAAAGATTAGCACCAAATTTTATCAGGGTTAAATTTCATATGTCAATCATAATATACAGGTTGCCAGATGCAAGCTAATTAAGTCACTTGATGACCAACTCATACCTTAATTCTCACATATAAACATGATTTTGTGGGCTATTTCAAAGATCAATTATGTTTAGTTGTATGATAAAGAAATTAATCTAAATATATTTTTCTTGTTTTATTTTGGATTGGATAATTGTAATGATTTGAAACTAGAAGACTACCTACACTAGTTTCAAGGACAATTGTGCTTGATTGGAAAATTGTCTAAACTTTGGCATTTGTTTTCCATCATTGTTTAAATATTTTATACCTGAGAAAGAGGGATATGAATTTATTTTAAAATCAGAAATTTGTTGAAATAATTGATGAAATGCATAGTTTTTGCTTGCATCATGAAATGATGTTAAGTAAAAACTCAATTATGATTAGCATCATAAGATGGTTTTATTGAAGAGACAATTCTAGAAGTAATCATCACAGAGAATTGTTCTAATCAGTGAGAGGTCTTCATCTCATGCAAAATATCTTCTCAATAAAATTCTATGTTTATTAGTTGTGGCTTTAAAGATGGGCCATAGATGCATGTTTTGTCCATGAGATGCATTGATGTTTCTAGTGAATATATTAGTGGCAAGTACCTATGATGTGAATATATGTAATTTTATTTTATTTGATGGCTTAAATTTAAATTTCTCAACATGACATGTTAAGATGCAATACAAAGCCATGATAAAGGAATTAGGCATTTGCCTTCTCACCTATGGGCTATTTGTTTTTCTATATTTTTCTCATTAGTAGACTATAAGTGTTGTCCAGAAATAGCAACTCAAGAGCAGGGTTGAACTGGGATCTTTAAAAATTAAATACAAATATATACTCTAATTGCCAATTAAAAGAGTGAATATGATGTGCAAGCAATAAATTAACTAATGTTAGAAAGTAAGAGCAAGTAATCATATAATTACAAATATAAGATATTTATAGTGGTTTGGCGCCAAATCCTATACCTGCATCCACTTTTCAAGATTTGTCGCTCAGAGATTTCAATTATAATTCTCTTTGATTATAGTTTAATTGTTTTAGTCAGGCTCACAATCAAATTTGGTTAGTTTTGCATAGATTCACTAACTAAAATCTTTTCAACTAAGTCTCTCCAAGTTTTAGTCAAATATACTTATCCAATTTCAGACTTGGACTAGCCTTTATCCTCAAGTTTTTATCACAAAAAACTTATTACAACAAAGCAATAAATATGATGAACAAAAATTTTAAAGCTCAAAATGAAAATCTCATTGAAGCTCAAGGAAAGTCATTAATGAAGCTCTTTTAATACTTTGACTTGCTACTTTTGTTGCTTGAGAGAAGGCTGAATGGATGCTTGAATAATCACACAGTTGGTAGCTCAGGCTATTCGATACTCTTATCCTGAGTTGAATACATGTAAAGTTTGGATTTGAATGCTTTCTTGAGGACTCGTTTAGTTTATGGGAATTGGAGGAGGAAAAGTATGATTCATGGAAAGTAGAAGAACCCTTTTGTTTGATTGAAGTTTTCAAAGAAGACAGATAAGAAAAGGTGGGAATACAATTTCCACATTTTATGAAAAAAGTAAAACCCATAGGGGAGGTGGGTTTTTGGAATTCCTATAAAATGGGAATTAGAGGCCCTTTTTTTCTCAAAAATATCCTTTTAATGCCATCCTTTTATATAAATATAAATATAAATATAATATATTAATATAAAATATAATAGACCAAAATTAATACTATTTTAATATAAATATTATAATATATATAATATGTTGATATTATTTTAATATTTATATTAATATATTAATATATAATAATATATATTAATATCATATTAATGTATAATATATATTAGTATTATGTTAATATAATAAACTATTATGATTTAATATTATATAATATTATATTAATATTATTTATATTAATATTTATATAAAATTTGAGAGCCAAAAGGTATGGTCTTATATCTATTAAGAGAATAATAGATATTTAATATAATTTTTTTAGAAAAGTGGATGCTCAACCAAAATATGCTAAATCCAGTTTTTCCATGCATTATATTTCTAAGAATCAACTTCCCAAGAACCACATACTAGGGGATTTTTTTTTTCACGAACAAATGAGTCCTAAATAAACTTCTTTTTCAATCTCCTATGTTTCCCACTAGAATTCCTTGCTTAAATATCTCCAAAAATGGTTGGAAGAGGTAATTGGACTATTGGAGAAGCCATACTAGCCATTGCCCATATTTTCTGCTTGTTAGAGATGTTTTAAAAAAACTAGCCATTAAGCTATTGGATGCAGAGGGTTTGATTTATCATTGGCAGGGTTTGATTCATCTCTATCATGGATTGACTCGTAAAGCATAGTCTCTAGGCATCTCTTTGTCTTTTAATTGTGGCTATTATAGGATCGACTCGGCTAAAGTTGGGGTCAACTCCTTCCTTCTTGGGGTCGACTAATGAACAAGTCTATTTTTAGTGCTCTCCATCTTCACCTTGAGATATTTCTGGGATCAACTCTTTTTTACCTAGGGTTGGCTCCTATTTTATTGGGGTTGACTTGTTGGGCACCAGGATCGACTCACGAATGAATCAACTTTCACTATTCGCTATGTTCACCCTAACATTAATCATGGATCGATCTGGCGGTCTTTAGCATTGACTTGGCTATCTCTAGGGTTGACTCATGGGTTGCTAGTCTACTCCAAGAATACCAAGGTCATCTCCTAATAATCAAGGATCGACTTATCTCTTTCAACACTTGTTAAAATTTATGAAGAACTTGAACTATGGTTATTTTAGAGAAGTTTCTTACTTTGTTTGTGTATGGCCTTTGAGTATTATAAAAAATCCTACACCATTCTCTCAAGCCAATTTTAGTACCATTTGCACTCAAATATTTTGGTATCATTAAAATTCAATCTTTGAGTCAACAATCTCCCATATTTTGATGATAATAGAATCTTTGGGTACCAAGCAATAAATCAATATAAAAGCTTGATACAAAGGATTAGAGTTATGCCTTTTATGAATATTTGAATTCAAACATTTTAATCTAGGAAATTCAGCATTGATTCTTGAGGATTCAAGATTTCATATGTGAATTTTCATTTCTCCCCTTTTTCTTACTATTCATGTAATTTTATTCAATTAACAAGATTTGCATACTTTTCTCCCCTTTATGTTGCAATTTAGATTTGCATGCTCTTCTCCCCCATGAATTCCAATTTAAGTCAATTTACTCAATTTACTTAAGATCTACTTTCTTTTCTTTATTTTATTTCTCATTCTTTCTCTCCTTTTGCATTCTCTTATCTCCGCAATTTTGTTATTATCAAAATGAATAAGGAAAGCACAAGAAAGAAACATTAGAGGGATCAACTTATTAATAAGTAGAAGTATCAACAATATAATATAAGCAAAGATAACTTCATCAGTAGCACTCACAAGTTCATTCATAATATAGGTGAAACAAGAGTACATAAGATAGCAAGTGAAATGAAATACATATAACAACCAAGGTCAATACAAAATTGGATAACTAAGATAAGTAAATTGTAATGCTCTAGGTAAGGATCGTAGTATTCGAAATAGGTAAGTACTCCTAGTGGGAATCAAAGCGGCCATAGACAAACTCTATGGATGGACTCCTAGACCTATGACAGTGAGTTGGATGCCTAGGAGAGTAGAGGGCCTATTCTGGATAGGTGAATAAGTTGGTATGGCCTACTTTGCTTTTGCTCTAGAATGCATTAGATGGCATGAACCTCAGTCTCTATGTCTGCAATCCTCTACATTTGATGAGCCATAAGCACATGTAGGTTTAGTGGGATCTACCTGATCATATGGTATATGTGTTAGAAACTGTATCCTAAAGTCAATCGTTAGTCTGTTGACGGTTGTACTTATTATTGTAATTGTATATAAATTATTGAATTAATAAATATTATTTAATTTTCTCATCATTGTGTACATCTTATTTTGAACACCTGTTATGTGATGAAGTCCTCAAGATTATTTGATTCGATATAGAAGGATATATAGTTTAGTCCTTAAATCTTAAGTTCACGGCCAAATGATATATTATTATTAGGACGATAGCTATATCAAGTATAGGTCATTGTATGCTATGTATGTTGGTTGTCCTCTTAACCAAAGAGTGTGGAGACACTGACATGGCATGCAAGTGAGATGTAGGAGTATATCTCACTGAACGTGATCAATTGCTGAGCACTCTACTATCAAGAGTAGCTTGCAAAGGATATAGATATAAGTATCCCTCCGATCTGAGATCATCACGGTGGCTTGTAAGTAACTCACTGTGCTTTAGTACTGAACTATCTGAATTTCTAATTCAGTGATGAAAGATTTTTGGACACAGTCAAGTACTTATGAAGTCGGTGTGTGAGTCAAGATAGAATTGATCCCTCCGAATAAGTAGGAGTTAATGTATCAGTGTGTTTTAATTCAATAAAACTTTGATCAGAATAATCCATGTGATGAATTTGAAAAATTGAAATACAATATGGATGACCATATCAGGGTTGACAGTTAAACTCTAGATAACATTAAGCATTTGGATCAAAGGGATAAATTATACGGTAACCATATGCCAATAGATTCTTGAATAATGCTTTGCAATCTTTTGACCTATTCGGACATCGGGTATCATTACTAGATGGTCACTTTAATTTGTATAAGAAGATTATTTCTATACTACCAGCTTAGGTTCAAACATATGGGATTACACTCAAAAAAAATTTTTGATTGATCATATGGCTGATCGACGATTAAGAATCATTCTAGGGTAAAACAGTCAACTCGATTGATGATTAACCTTATGCAAAAGTTACAATAAATCAATTTGTTAATTATTAATGAATTGTAAGAGGATTGATTAGTAATTAGATTATTAGTTAGTTCAATTTGATTGAGTATTAAGATTTGAATCAAATCTAATTGAATTGGATTCAATTTGATTTGACCTGGTTAGGTTATGAGGTGATCTAATCGCTAAGGGTGTTCGATTCCTGATTTGATCAGGACTTGAGCTCGATTAATTTTTGATTTGATTAAAATTTAATCGAAGCTATATACTATCTAATTAGATTAAGTTTAGTGATCCAATTAGGTCTAACCTAATTCGGTTGGGTTAAGAACCTAATTGGATGAGAAAATAATTCGAATTCAAATCCCTTGCACCTCCTTTCTTTGCGCCCTCTTATTCTTCACATGATAATTTTTTTACATGAATTTTTCTTATACCCAAAAGCTGTTCACATCCATATCTAATTTTTTTTTTAAATTAAAAATTGATTGGTTTAAATTTAAATTCAAATGGATTTGAATTTGAATGAAAACCTAGAGTCCAAATTGAGTTGGACTCTTCTCTTCACGCCACCTCCTTTCTCCATGCATAAAATATTTTTGCATCAGATTTTTTATGCTATTTTGATGTTTGTCAGCCCCTCTCTAAGTTTATAAGATGAGGATAAAATTTAGTTCAAAATTTAATTCAAATTTGATTTGAATTGGTGATAAGGATCAACCAATGTTTGAAATTGAACCGAAACTACCTCTTCCTTATCCTTATCTTCCATGGGATGTCACCCTTAAGAAGGGATCAGTTTTGTGTGAGAAAAGAAGTGATTTTGGCCATGAGAAACTTTAGAATTGGGGTGTGAAATATTGAGAGTGGGTTGGGCTTCCATGCATGAGAAACAGAGGAAGTGATCTTCCTCTTGGGCATGAGGTGTAGGGTCTAGGGTTTCAACTCTAGATTTTGTGAGAAAAAAAATATAAGAGTGAGTCTTGTTCAATCTCCCACATCACCACTTCCTTGTAAAGCTTCATCTTCTAATATGAAGAAGTCTAAAAAATCTGAAGAAAGGAGTTTGGATCAGCCATCTGGAGCGTTCGGTGCGAGCTAGCACTCCCGTGAAGGAAGATCCGATTAGGGCTTCGAGTGGATGATCTGTAGAGGTTGGATGATCTGTGTAGCTACTCGATATTAGTGAGAGCTTTATACCATACCTACCAATAATGGAGATTATCGATCCATGAAAAGGTGATGAGTTCTGAACTCAATTGATGTGATCTAAAGGTTAGATCAGATTTAAGATATCGATGTGATATATGTAGTTTTCTATTTTATATCAGATTTTATATATAAATTTTTATATCATAGATTCTTAATGGTAGTTTAGATCTGATCTAAGATATATTTAGAAGATTAAATTATTTAATCTTTTATTTTTTACTATAAAATTTTAAAAATACATGCTTTGAACTACTCATTTTTCTTTCAAATGGTATCAGAGCCCGGTTTCTTATGACATGACTTTTTTGCATATAACCTGATATTACATATATTTAGATCTATAATTTAATTTAGATTAGATCTAATATATGATATTTAGATCTAAAATTAATTATAAATCTGATCATACAAACTGATATAAGGTTGTCCTGCTGTAAGGTTTATCCCTTACAGTGCAAAGATTGTCCTAGTTTGTGCTGATTTTTATAAAATTTAATTTTAATTATTTAAATTAAATTTAAATAATTAATTTAAAATTTGAGTAGTATAGTAATCTGATTGGATAGATCCTTGTTAGTGCAAAAATCTGCTTGCGCCGGAGAAGCTGGAGTCGGGGAAGCCGCGGTCGCCGTCGGGACCTGCAAGGGAAGTCTAAACCGGAGGTGGGGTAGACTCGTGGCAATTGTCATAGCCTGCCACGTATGGCCTGTTGCAGGTAGTGGAGCGGCGTCCGTTGCTACTAGTTGTCAGTGAGTAGTGGAATCGTGCAGCACCTGCCGCAGGGAGCGGAGCAGAATCGTGGCCGTTGACACAGCCTGTCAGGGAGTAATGGGCCCGCCGCAGGGGGTGATGGAGCCGCGCGGGATCCGCTACAGGAAGTGGAACAGGATCATGGTTGTTATTGTGATCTGCCAGGGGGCGCGGATCTGTTGGTCGAGGCTCGGCAGTGGTCGGAGTCCGGCCTCTGTAGAAGTCCGGGAGGGGTCCTCCTTTCGGTTGGGGTCGTGGGTGGAGTCCGGCTCCCGTAGGAGTCCGGACGGAGCTTACCTGCAGTGGATACTGAAAGCGAAACCCGACTCCCGTAGGAGTTCGGGCGGAGCCCTCTGCAATCACAGTTAAAGATGAAGTCCGGCTCCCGTAGGAGTCCGGACGGAGCTTACCAGCAGCTGATACTGAAGGCGGAGCCCGGCTCCCGTAGGAGTCCGGGCGGAGCTGAGCTGCTGTCGAAGTCGAAGGTGGAGCCCGGCTCCCGTAGGAGCCCGGGCGGAGCCGTGCTGATGTCGGCGGCGGAGCCCGGCTCCCGTAGGAGCCCGGGCGGAGCCGAGCTGCTGCTGATGTCGAAGGCGGAGCCCGACTCCCGTAGGAGCCCGGGCGGAGCCGAGCTGCTGCTGATGTCGAAGGCGGAGCCCGGCTCCCGTAGGAGCCCGGGCGGAGCTGTGCTGAAGTCGGCGGCGGAGCTCGGCTCCCGTAGGAGTCCGAGCAGAGCTGAGCCATTATCGTTGCCGGTGGTGGAGCCCGGCTCCTGTAGGAGTCCGGGCGGAGCCGTTCTGCAGCCGATGTTGGAGGCGGAGCCCGGCTCCCGTAGGAGTCCGGGCGGAGCCGTTCTGCAGCCGATGTTGGAGGCGGAGCCCGACTCCCGTAGGAGTCCGGGCGGAGCCGTTCTGCAGCCGATGTTGGAGGCGAAGCCCGGCTCCCGTAGGAGTCCGGGCGGAGCCGTTTTGTTCCGTCGTCGATTCCGCTGGTTTCGGCTGTGGGTATTCTATACCCAACACTAGTCCCCCTACTTCCGAGTTTGAATTTCAAACGAAGGAAGTACAGAGAGAGAGATGGGTACAGCCAGAACCGTCCCTTCGAATCCTGCGCACTGCCGCCTCCAGATATTTTGGTATTTAATGTGTGTACGTCAGAGCCTGCTTTTCGGTGAAGGTGACCTGAAGGGTTTTTTCGAAACCCCCATTGAAACGCGATCCCAAGCACCGTGCCACGAGAATTTGCGAGCGGTCAACCCTCGATAGCAATGAAGGGGATAAGCGCGACACGCGGCACACACCAGCTGGCCCAGGAATGCTCGCCGCCATAACTGCGCTAGGATCCGTCGGCTATTTAAACCCCTCAGTCCTTTCACGGCTTCATCTTGGCGCTTTTCTTTCTCCTGAGAGTCTTGCCTCTCTCGCACCAGTCCTTGCCCCCCCCCCCAATTCTTCTCTGAGGGTTTCCACACCATGTCCTCTACTCTGGAGGCTGTCCTTGAGGGGATCTTTAGGGCTTGGAGGAAGGTGAGGAGGAGAACGGCGGCCGGTGAGACTCTCCGTCGTTTTGAAGGGGGCCCGAGGAAGAATTCCTTCAACAACGGGGGTTTAGTAACGGGGGCTGTCGGTGAAGTTATTCTGCCCGCGAATTTCGGAATAGCAAGGCGGGGTGATACCGGTCAAGAGGGCAGAGTTGCCGTCATAAGCCATGACGGAATCCTTGATGCCGTCGGGGCCGAGGGACCGGAGGCGGTCGGCATCGATGGCGAGGCAGTGGAACTTGTTGCGGGGACGGTGGAAGTAGCGCATGCTGACCTTGCCGGAGCAATTTGGGTGGCGGCTGTTGTGGGGCGCTCGGAGATGAGGCACATCTCTGGCATCGCTACCGCTTCCGAGGTGACTCTGGTTCTTCTTGAAACAGGTCTTCGCTACTGCCGCCGTTGCCCTTACCGCCTCCGGAGATCTATCCCACCCCTTTCCCGCTAGGGTTGGGACTTCGAAAACAGAATGAGGCGAGATGGGGCGAGAGCTGTTACATGCACTGGAGAACGCGACTGAGAAGGATAGAGACGGAGAGAGGAGTTCGTAGCTCGGAGCGGCCTCCGGTTCGTCCTGCCCGAACCGTGCTTGCGAGACTCGTAATGACGTGTATCTTCTTTTTCTCTTTTTTTTTTTTTTTTTTTTTTTTTCTGACCCACCGGGTCCTGTAACGTATACTCTTGTTAAATGAAAAAGAGATTTTGTTACCTCGTCTGCATCTCGCATTAAATAGTTACCCGTCGAATTTCTTCATTTTCCTTTCCTTCTCTTCGTCTGTATAACGTCGTCCCAAGGTCGTCGGCGACCTCTTCAGTTCATGTGGGGTTGTCGTTTGTCGAGCTACTTTTTTGATTCTCACGCCGTTCGAAGATACCCGATTGTCATTCCGTCGACGGCTACAGGTTCGCTTGGGGCCCTTCGAGCCCGAAGTCCCTCCCGGGGCTTGAATTTGGGGATTCAAGCTTCCGTTGCCTTCAGGCACTGTTTGCTTTCCTTTTTGCTTGGGTTTTTTCTCTGTTGAAGTCGGAGCTGAGTCCGGCTCCCTTGGGAGTCCGAGCGGAGAAGTCCTCCTGAAGTTGGAGTAGCTTGGTTCTCGTAGGGGCCAGGGCAAAGCTTTCATTTTTCTGCAATCAAAGTCCTAGGCAAAGTCCGGCTTCCGTAGAAGTCCGGGCGGGGTTGTCCTGTAGCTGATGTCGGCGATGGAGCCCGGCTCCTGTAGGAGCCCGGGTGAAATCTTTTTTTGTCGTTGGAACCCGGCTCCCGTAGGAGCCCGGGTGAAGTTTTCTTTGTCGCTGGGACCCGACTCTCGTAGGAGTCCGGGTGGAGCCTTCTTTGTCGCTGGAACCCGACTCTCGTAGGAGTCCGGGTGGAGCCTTCTTTGTCGCTGGAACCCGGCTCTCGTAGGAGTCCGGGTGGAGCCTTCTTTGTCGTTAGGACCTGGCTCCCGTAGGAGTCCGGGTGGAGCCTTCTTTGTCGCTGGGACCCGACTCCCGTAGGAGTCCGGGTGGAGCCTTCTTTGTCGCTGGAACCCGGCTCTCGTAGGAGTTCGGGTGGAGCCTTCTTTGTCGTTAGGACCCGGCTCCCGTAGGAGTCCGGACCTTTCATTTTGCTCGGGCCGACGTGAGGTCCTCCTCGCGTTATCAGCCTGGCTTGCGGGGGTGCTTTAGGGCGCTGTGGGGTCTCCCCCCCATCCGGTCTAGAAGAATCGGGTCTCCGAGTTTGCTCAAGTTAGGGCGAGGTTCTCCTCCTGTCCCTAACAGGGCTGCGGGGGCACATTAGGGCGTTGTAAGGCCTCTCCCCCCATCCGATCTAAAAGAACCGGGCCTTCGACTTTGCTCAAGTTAGGGCGAGGTTCTCCTCCTGTCCCTAACAGGGCTGTGGGGGCACATATGGGCATTGCGAGGCCTCTCCCCCCATCCGGTCTAAAAGAACCGGGCCTTCGACTTTGCTCAAGTTAGGGTGAGGTTCTCCTCCTGTCCCTAACAGGGCTGTGGGGGCACATATGGGCGTTACGAGGCCTCTCCCCCCATCCGGTCTAAAAGAATCGGGCCTTCGACTTTGCTCAAGTTAGGACGAGGTTCTCCTCCTGTCCCTAACAGGGCTGTGGGGGCACATATGGGCGTTGCGAGGCCTCTCCCCCCATCCGGTCTAAAAGAACCGGGCCTTTGACTTTAAGAGGTTGCCCTCTTGTCTTTGATACAGTTTGCTTGAATTGTCCCAAGACATATGGGCACGCATTTTTGGATTAGGACAAAATTACTGATAGTACATCCGTAAGTTTTCTGAGTTCCATGGTCGCGGGAGGTCGGCTCCTCCGAGCTCCTTAAGATAATAAGTTCCAGGTCGGACTACTTCCTTGACCTCGTAAGATCCCTCCCAGTTTGGGGCAAGTTTCCCCTGGCCCTGTGGTTGCGAGACAGCAGCTCGTCGGAGCACTAGATCTCCTGCTTTAAATGCCTTGTTCTTGACCCGGGCGTTGTAATATCGGGCAACTTTCTGTCTGTAGGCTGCCATTCGAACCTGAGCAATCTCCCGCCTTTCTTCCAGCAGGTCGAGGTTGGCTCTGAGACTTTGTGCATTTTGGGGTTCGTCGAATGCCACGACTCGTGCCGACGGGAGTTTAAGCTCGATCGGGATGACGGCTTCCGTACCAAAGGCTAAAGCAAAGGGAGTCTCCCCTGTAGGCAACCTCTGGGTAGTTCGGTACGCCCATAGCACATGATAAAGCTCGTCCACCCAAGTTCCTTTCGCTCTTTCAAGCCTTGTCTTAATTCCCTGCAAAAGGATTCTGTTAGTTACCTCAGCTTCGCCGTTTGCCTGAGGATGGGCCACTGATGTGAAGTTGTGGGAGATGTTTAGATCTTCACAGAATTCAGCGAATCTGGCTCCTGCGAATTGCCGTCTATTATCAGTGATTAGGGTTCTAGGCAAACCGAACCTGCATACGATTGATTTTCAGATGAAATCCTGCACTTTCGCTTCTGTGATTTTTGCTAGTGGCTCGGCCTCGACCCATTTGGTGAGGTAGTCGATCGCTACAAGGAGAAACTTCCTTTGATCGGACGCCATGAGAAAGGGGCCTAGAATGTCCATCCCCCACTATGCAAAAGGCCATGGGGCACTCAAGGGCGTGAGCTTGGTAGCGGGTTGTCTCTGGACGTTGGCGTATCTCTGGCATCGATCGCATTTCTTGACATATTCGATCGAATCACGATGCATTGTCGGCCAGTAGTATCCTTGGCGGAGTAACTTGTGGGATAAAGATCTGGCTCCCAGATGGTTTCCGCAAGCTCCCTCGTGTACTTCCCATAAAGCGTAGTCAGCTTCTGAGGGCCGGAGACACCTTAGGAGGGGCAAGGAGTATGATCTTCTGTACAATTTGCCCTCATAAAGGATGTACCGAGAGGCTTGATTTCGGAGCTTCCGGGCCTCTTTCGCGTCCTGGGGGAGAACCCCATCTTTAAGATAGATTGTCAGTGGGTCGACCCAGCTGGGCTCGTGGTCGATCTCCATTACGGGCCGCGGTTCTTCCGTACTCGGATGTTTTAAAATTTTAAGGAGGATGCCTTTGGGCAATTCGGCCGGAGCCGATGTCGCCAGTTTGGAGAGAAGATCGGCTCTGGTATTCTCCGACCTTGGAATTTGCCTGATGTCGAAACTGCTAAAGGCGGGGGTGAACTCCTTCACTTTCTCAAGATATTTGGCCATACTGTCCTCCCGTGCTTCATAGCTTCCGCTGACTTGCCCCACCACAAGTTGGGAGTCGCTGTGCACCCGGAGTCGACCTATTCCAAGCTCTTTGGCGACCCTTAATCCTGCAATCAGAGCTTCATATTCCGCTCCATTGTTTGTCACGGGGAACTCGAAACGCAGAGCGTACTCTGCGACGACTCCCTCCGGACTAACCAAGATTAGTCCTGCACCTGCACCTGCCATGTTGGAAGATCCGTCCACATAGAGGGTCCAAAAGCAATCGGAGGGGCTGGCTTCTTCGTTGGGGGAGTTCGGTCGAGCCTTCAGGTCGTCAACTTTGCTTCGCTCAGGTTCGGCCTCCTCAGGGATGGTGCACTCTACTATGAAATCTGCCAATATTTGGGCCTTTATTGCTGGTCTAGGTTTGTAGTTGATGTCGAATTCTGTGAGCTCGATTGCCCATTTTGTCATTCTCCCAGAGGTATCAGCTCGGTGCAAAACCGCCTTGATCGGTTGATCGGTGAGTAGTGTCACCGTGTGCCCTTGAAAGTAAGGTCGGAGTCTCCGAGCTGCAATCAACAAGGCGTAGGTCAGTTTTTCTAATTTAGTATACCTGGTCTCGGCGTCCCTCAGCGCACGGCTAATGTAGTAGACCGACCGCTGGACTTTCATTTCTTCTTTGACAAGGACCGCTGCGAGGGCTGTGGGAGAGACTGTCAGGTACAAAAATAATTCCTCCCCAGGTTCGGGCTTCGCCAGTAGTGGAGGTGAGCTAAGGTAGCCTTTTAATTCTTCGAATGCCTGTTGGCATTCAAGGGTCCAACAGAAGTTCTTCGACTGCTTGAGGGTTTGGAAGAAGGGCAAACATCGTTCGACCGACCTCGCGACAAAGCGATTAAGAGCTGCAATCCTTCCCGTGAGGCACTGAACCTCCTTGATCGACCTTGGGGCGGTCATCTCTTGGATGGCGCGAATTTTCTCTGGATTGGCCTCAATCCCGCGCCCCGATACCATGAACCCCAGGAACTTTCCTGAGGTTATCCCAAAGGCGCATTTGGTCGGGTTCAGCTTCATTCTGTACTTTCGAAGAGCGCCAAAAGTTTCCTCGAGGTCGGCGACATGATCTCCGGAAGACCTGCTTTTTACAAGCATGTCGTCTACGTAAACCTCCATGTTTCGGCCGATCTGCTCTTTGAAGATTTTGTTCACCAGTCGTTGATAGGTGGCGCCCGCATTCTTGAGGCCGAACGGCATGACCCTGTAGCAGTAAAGACCGCGATTAGTGATGAAAGCTGTCTTTTCTTCATCTTTCGATGTCATTCTAATCTGGTTATAGCCGGAGAACGCGTCCATAAAAGTGAGGAGCTCATGGCCCGAGGTGGCATCCACCAGTTGGTCGATTCTGGGAAGGGGGTAGCTGTCTTTTGGGCAAGCCTTATTCAGCTTTTTGAAGTCGATACACATCCTCCACTTGTCGTTTGCTTTCTTGACCAGAACAACATTGGAGATCCACTCAGGATAATTGACTTCTTTGATAAATCCGGCTTTGAGAAGCTTATCCACTTCCTCGGCTATTGCTTTCTGCCTCTCCGGGGCATGACTCCGAATTTTTTCTTTCATCGGCCGATGTTTAGGGTCGACCGCCAGATGATGTTCCATGACTTCTGTATCGATCCCCGGCATATCCGTCGGGACCCATGCGAAAACGTCCGCATTTCTTCGGAGAAAATCCACAAGACGCGTCCGCACCTCCTCCCCCAGGTTGGAGCCAATTGACACCACATGCTCCGGGTTCCCATCATTCAGAGGGATTGGTATTAGGTCTTCAATTGGACCGCCCCTCTCTTCAGCGAGGTCATCGCGGGTATCCAATCCATCAACCGGACAGGGGTCCGCTTGATCGCTTCTTTGCAAGGCAATGTTGTAGCAATGCCTGGCCAGTGCTTGGTCTCCCCGGACTTCTCCGATCCCCTGGCTGGTGGGGAACTTCAATTTCAAATGGTAGGTTGAAACAACAGCTCTGAGGGCATTGAGGCCGGGTCGGCCAAGAATTGCATTGTAGGCAGATGGCGCCCTTACCACCAGGAAATTTACTAGAGCTTTGGACTGCTTTGGATGCTGACCCGCGGTCACAGTTAGAGCTATCATTCCTTCCGTCGGAATGGCGTCACCGGTAAACCCTATTAAGGGGGAGCAAATCGGCCTTAGATGACCGCCAAGAGTGGCCATTCTTGAAAAGGCGTTGTAGAACAAGATGTCAGCCGAACTCCCGTTGTCGACGAGAATGCGACGGACGTCGTAATTTGCTATGTTCAAGGAAACCACGACCGCGTCGTTATGAGGGAATTGGACTCCCTGGGCGTCTTCTTTAGTGAAGGCTATGGGCTCTTCAACTTTTTTTCGCTTGAGGGACGTGGCTGGTGTGATGACTGCCTCCCGCCGGGATTCTCCCGAGATGACGTTGACGGAATCTGGCGGAGATCGGTCATCCGGCCACCCTTTATCGGCGACCATAGCTGGAGGTAGTTGTGCAGAGACCTCGCGAGAGGGCATCAGATGGGGGAAGGAAGATTGGGCACCGAAAAGGACAGCCGGAAGCGGGTCCGTTGAGCGCTCCTTCAAGAACAAGGGTGCTGCGAAGGCACAGCCCTTCCTCTAGCGCCAATCCTGTTAGTGCAAAAATCTGCTTGCATCGGAGAAGCTGGAGTCGGGGAAGCCGCGGTCGCCGCCGGGACCTGCAAGGGAAGTCTAAACCGGAGGTGGGGTAGACTCGTGGCTATTGTCATAGCCTGCCACGTATGGCCTGTTGCAGGTAGTGGAGCGGCGTCCGTTGCTGCTAGTTGTCAGCGAGTAGTGGAATCGTGCAGCACCTGCCGCAGGGAGCGGAGCAGAATCGTGGCCGTTGACACAGCCTGTCAGGGAGTAATGGGCCCGCCGCAGGGGGTGATGGAGCCACGCGGGATCCGCTACAGGAAGTGAAACAGGATCATGGTTGTTATTGTGATCTGCCAGGGGGCGCGGATCTGTTGGTCGAGGCTCGACAGTGGTCGGAGTCTGGCCTCTGTAAAAGTCCGGGAGGGGTCCTCCTTTCGGTTGGGGTTGTGGGTGGAGTCCGGCTCCCGTAGGAGTCCGGACGGAGCTTACCTGCAGTGGATACTGAAAGCGGAACCCGGATCCCGTAGGAGTTCGGGCGGAGCCCTCTGCAATCACAGTTAAAGATGAAGTCCGGCTCCCGTAGGAGTCCGGACGGAGCTTACCAGCAGCTGATACTGAAGGCGGAGCCCGACTCCCGTAGGAGTCCGGGCGGAGCTGAGCTGCTGTCGAAGTCGAAGGCGGAGCCCGGCTCCCGTAGGAGCCCGGGCGGAACCGTGCTGATGTCGGCGGTAGAGCCCGGCTCCCGTAGGAGCCCGGGCGGAGCCGAGCTGCTGCTGATGTCGAAGGCGGAGCCCGGCTCCCGTAGGAGCCCGGGCGGAGCCGAGCTACTGCTGATGTCGAAGGCGGAGCCCGGCTCCCGTAGGAGCCCGGGCGGAGCTGTGCTGAAGTCGGCGGCGGAGCTCGGCTCCCGTAGGAGTCCGGGCGGAGCTGAGCCATTGTCGTTGCGGTGGTGGAGCCCGGCTCCTGTAGGAGTCCGGGCGGAGCCGTTCTGCAGCCGATGTTGGAGGCGGAGCCCGGCTCCCGTAGGAGTTCGGGCGGAGCCGTTCTGCAGCCGATGTTGGAGGCGGAGCCCGGCTCCCGTAGGAGTCCGGGCGGAGCCGTTCTGCAGCCGATGTTGGAGGCGGAGCCCGGCTCCCGTAGGAGTCCGGGCGGAGCTGTTCTGTTCCGTCGTCGATTCCGCTGGTTTCGGCTGTGGGTATTCTATACCCAACAATCCTCATAGCCATCCAGTCATAGGAGAAATCAGGATTTTGTAATTCTATTTACCCATTCGATGGGATCTCCTATGACGTTTAGGGGTATTACACGATCTTTTTTATAATGATGAACAGTGAAAAAATTTTAAAACTTTATTTTAGATCTAAAATAATATATATTAGATCTGAAATTAAAATTTTGATCATTAGATGATTAATTATAAAAATATTTTATAAAATTAAAAATTATTTTCAAACATCGAATCCGAACCCATATCAGTCCAAAACTTAATTAAGAATTAAGCGATCTAGATTTGAGAATCAATGATCTGAGGCATTAACTTCATAATTCATGGGTTAATAGGTTAATTCGAGTCAAGTCTATTTAACTGAATTAGACCTAGGGTTAGAAATCATTGATAATGGATCATGTTAGTAATTGATCAAATCTAATTAAAAGTTAATTCTGATTGGGTCAATTTCTTCTCTTGACCAATTTCAATAGTTACAGTTGGTCAAGTCTATATCTTTGATTAGACTAATATGGACTTTGATCGTAGCTCCATGGTCGAACCCAAGGCTATAAGTTGATCAAATTGAAAATGACTAACCAATTGGTGTCTAAGGTAAGTATGGCAGCTTTGATTGGTAGTCATTAATTGGGAGCTACTCACATAGATTAATTCTATATCGAGTTAATGGCATATCCCTATTTCAAATTTCACTTATTTGGCTAATATGGTGAATCATGTTTTGATTAGATCACTTAATGATTGGGGTTGATCCATACTAACTAGAAAATCAGTATGACTGATTTAGGTGCCCCTAGTTCAACTTGTCTTGAGTCCTCTTCATGACTTGGTGAAGTTAGTGGAAGGATTTATGACTGATTGGCTGGACCAGCTTATGCCTAATCTTCTTTAATTTCACTTGGTGAAGTTAGTGGGAGGATTAAGATTAACTGATCAAATCTTTTCTCATCTCTCAATTCAACTAATTAAATCCTCTAAAATTATTAGGTCTCTAAAAATAAAATAATTATGGTGATAACTAGATCATAGCCTGTCATTAAGTTGGGTGATAATGAGTTCAATAGTTTAGATGATCATTCGAGGTGCCACATGCCTGGTGCTCATCTGACTGTCAGAATTAACATTCATAATATGTTGATTTAGTTATGTCTTTCTAATGATGGTCAGGTTGGTCGAGCCACACTCGAGTCTGATCACTCATTTATTAGATGCACTAAATTCTGGTATGTTAATGATTGGACCTAACCAAAACTTTCAGTGGAGGCACCATACGCCTGCTGAAGAGGTGTCTGGGGTAAAATTAAATGCTAAAAATCATTTGGTGAAACTGTTGGAGAACGTAGGCGATTTCATGCATGTATTTCAAAATTTTTTTGAATAAATTATAGTGAAAGATAATTGGATTAATTAAATTAATCTAATATGCATATGATCTAATCATCAAATCAATCTACTCTAAGATCTATGACATGATATGTTGCATATAAAATCTGAAAAATACTGAAGATAAAATCAGCATGCATGCATGTGAGCAGTAGATCACATCTACTTCTAATCTGAGTTCAGAACTTGATACCTGAGCACAGGTTGATGATCACCACTATTGAAAGATATGGCAGAGAGGATTCTTGCTGGTTGCTCATAGCCGCACACACATCCGGTCTCTACGAAAAATCCACTTGAAGCCCCGATTTGATCAGTCTTCTTGGGAGTGCTAGCTTGCACGAAGATCTTCTTCTTGACTGATCTGGATCTTTTCTTCAAATCTTTAGAATCTTTTCAGAAGTTGAAGATGGACTTCTGGAGGAGATGAAGAGATAAAAGAAAGATAGAGAGGAAAATAATTTTTCTTCTTATTTTTTCTCTTTTCCCAAACCCTGAGGACCAAAACCTTAGAAACCTGATTTTTGCACACACCCTAAGGGAAGAGGACCCTTCTCTATTTTTTCATAACAAGAACTCATGCCCCAAGACCCTCAATGTGTAGAGAACTCTCTCTACTCTCTTACACATTCAAAACAAAAATAAAAACCCCTTTTTATATGCATGTAAGAAATAAGGGTGAAGAGTCCTAGAGATCATGGACTCTTACAAGATGTCACCTTCCTTCCCAATTTCACATTCCAAAATATGCCAAAAAAATATGAGACATCTCTTCCTATATTTTTTCATGATAAAATAGTTATCTAACTAATTTCTCATAAAAAATCTCCTCAAAATATTGCACATATAAGGAGAGAAAAATAAGTTGGCATGGAGAGATTGATTTGGATAAGAACAGATTCTCTTGATAAGAAATATTTTGAAATCTAATTTTAAAATCTTTCTTTTATCAAAACTAAATTAGATTTGGATGTGAGATAGAGAGGGAGAAGAACTCTTTGGTGGACAAAAATCTCATGCAAAAACTATTTGTGCATAGAGATAGATGGCATGCAAAGTGGGTTGGCGCAAAGGAGAAGAGTCCTATTCCAATAAGGACTCTTAATTTTCTTATTTGAATCCAAACCAAATCACATTTGGTTTAGCCCAAATAAAATATATAAAATTTAATCTAATTAAATTCATAAATTTTTAATCAAATCTCAATCAAATTAAAAATTGATTGAATTAAAATCCTGATCAAATTAGGAACAATTCTCCCTTAGCGATTAGGTTATCTCATAACCTAATCGGATCAAACCTAATTGAATCTAATTCAATTAGATTTTATTTAATTCTCTTCACTCAATCAAATTAAGCTAATCAGCAATCTAATTATTAATTAATCCTCTACTAATTTACTAACACTTAGTGAATAAATTTATTATAATTTTTGCATAAGGTTAATCATCAATCGAATTGACGATTAAGCCTTTGAATGATTTTCAATCGTCGATCAACCATATGATCAGTCAGAAACTTCTTTTGAGTATCACCTGATAGGATCAAGATGCTGTCGTTAAGGCACCATGATTATCAATCAAATTTTAACTTCAATAAAAATTAAAAATATGTAGAAAGTAGTGAGTCGGGTCGAATCCATAGAGAAAGCAGGATTTTGATTTGAAATCTTTGATTTTACAAAAAAAAAAAAAAATTTTGGAGAAAGTAATTTAAGTCGGAAATAAAAATTAAAAGTATGAAAAATAAATCGGATACTAAGATCTACTAACTAGATCCTAGCATCTACTTGCAATAAAAATAAATAACAAAAATTTAAAGTGCATAAAAATAAATTGGTATTAAGATCTACTAATTAGATCCTAGCATCTATGTGCAAAAAATAAAAGATAGAAGTTTAAAGTACAGAAAAATAAATTTTGCATTAATTGAAGTTGAAATTTAAGTATAAAGAATTTAAAAAGAATAATAAAATAAAATAAAAATAAAATTATAATAAAGATCTGAAGTTGATCAGCCAAGCCTCATCGGGAAGATGGTTGATGACCTCTCCATCTTCTGCCATACTCCGTAGAGCGAACCAACTTTTCTCCTTCTTTTCCTTGGGTCCCTAAAGCTATTTTATTTTTTTTTTATTTTTTTCTATACTTTCTACTTAATTTTTCTTCTCCAAAAGCTTATTCCTGGACCCCTTATTTATAGATGAATTTTTCATGATTTTTTGATAGGAAAAGGAGTCCTAAAACCCTTAGAAATCGTATAAATCTCCTTAGGAATATTCCTGGCCGTCGGATCAGCTTCGGACCATCCAGATCTGCTAAAAAATTAGAGTTATAATCCTTATCAGGGTCGGATCAAATGTCAGCCATTGGATCTGGGTTCTGATTAAGTTCTGGTCGTCGGATCGTGCAAAAGAGTCCTTAACACAGTCGGGAGTGATAACAGCTGTTGGATCGCATGATGGATTGCTTCTGGGCCGTCGAATCATGCAAAAGAGTCCTATTCAAAGTCGGCAACGAGTCTGAACCGTCGGATCTGAGTCGGATTGAATCTCAGTCGTTGGATCGTGCCCAAGATCTTATTCTCGCTGTGAGCCATGCCTGTGGACCGCGTAACTATTTATGTGGACCGCGCCTTGGCTCTATGGACCGACTGACCGATCCACCGTACATCGGAGGCTATTTTCTTTATTTTTTAGGATATTTTAGCTCTGTTTTTGCTCTAGTTTTTTTTTGAAAAATTGAAAAAAATATGCATTAAATTCCTCAAAAATTTCTCTTCATTTTGATGCTTAAATTACTCAATTAAATTAACATCTATTTTTTTATAAATATATCTAATTTCATATTTTTTTCAAAATTATTTTATTTTTTAGAAAAATTTAATAAATTCATGAAATTAGGATTTTTAAGAAGATGTTAGCACCATAAATTATCAAAAATATCTTCAATAAATACAAAAATATACTACTTATCACACTCTCCAACTTGAACTTTGCTCATCCTCGAGTAAAGAAAGAATTTAGAATTAAGTACTGTTTAACTTAAAGTTTTGAATTTCACCAAATAATTTTTAAAAGGACCACTGATGTTCAGTAGAGTGTAAATGAGATATGTCATTGGGGTATTAATACTAGTCAATATGAGAGTTAAACTAAGAATACTAAACTTTTTCTGAACTTTTTCAAATTATCCCTACCTTTATCTCCAAATCATTTACCTTCATATGGATAAGTATATTGTTACTTCCGTTCTTCATTTATTGATTGATTTTTTCTCTCTCTCTCTTTTTTTTTTTAATATTATACCGCTATTGAGTGTCTTAACCCCTTAAGCTTTCTGTTTGACCCATGTAGCGAGTTTTCAGTCAATGACTCCCAAATCAGATGGCTTTAGGGCACTAGGTATAAAATATCCCTCGAACCTACTTGCTCGAATCAAACAGGCTACGAGTTAAAACTAGCTTTACAACAAAGCTTCTTTGCCCTTCATATCTTTTGATGCGAAACTCAATGCTTGCTTAGGCAAAGAGGCCGGTTACTCAGCATGAAGTACTTGAAAATTTTTTTTTAAAAAATATATGAAGAAACATATAGTTACTCTACACAAATCCATACAAAGTAAACTCTTCTTTGATGCTGGTAAAAAAAATTTAAAAATACTCAAAGAAAACTATTTAAGTTCTAAACTTAACTCTTTATTGAGTTTTTTTAATATTTGATCCCTCAATATCTCACAAACTCTCTGATCTGTACATCAATTTTTTTTTAAAAATGCTTGGTTTAACTCAATTCTTAAGTATAATCAGATGCTTAAATACTAAATACTAACTTACTTGAGGACTTTAAAAATTTAAAAATTTTTATTATCCCCTCCAACTTAATTGACATTATTCTCAATGGAGTAGAAAAAATGAATAGTGCATGTAAAGAGAAAGAAAAGGAGAGATATCACCTGATCCATAAGTCTTTTTAAAACTAATTCTCCCCTCAACTCAGCCAAGATTATTTTCAGATCCCTATAAAAGACACAAAGCAAGACTCGATTATCCTAAACAAAAAGGCAAAAGAAAGTAAAGACAAAAGCCAAAATTAAAAACTTGAAAACTGAGAAAACTGGGTTGCCTCCCAGGAAGTGCTAAGTTTACCGTCTTCAGCCAGACCATCCTGATTCTCTATCCCATGTCAAATATTGGATTGACAAATTCCAATGGTTTTGGATTGCCAATCTTATGAAGATGGTCTATAATAAATTTCAGTAGTTTGTTGGCAATCTTTAGAAAGTATTTCACATCCTCATTTTTAATTTTAAAAAGATAATTCATAAACCCATTCACAGACCTTTGCTTATCAAGAATTTTTTCTATTTGTTCTTCTATAATGCTCATGAATTGAGTTTTTGGATTAGGAGTTAAGTTTGAAGTAATGGGTGCTAAAAGGGTATCTTTTGATTTTAAACATGTGTACTCAGATGTGACCAAGGATAATTTCAGTTCTGGAGGAGGTAATTTTAAAGTGAAAGAACCAGCTTCTAGGGCTGAAGGAAATGAAACTCTTGATGGATATATCTTGGATAACTCATCCACTCTCTTCTTTTCTTCACTTAGATCAGCATCAGTACTAAGCTCAGGTTCTTCTATTGGGTTCGTCTCAGTACTAATCTTCTCTTCTAAATTCTTTTTTTGGCTAGCATTAGTACTAGCCTCACTCACCTGGTCTTGGTATAGGTCATTAAGAATCCTATCACTTTTAAGCTAAAAAATTGTATTGTCACTTTCAAATTGGAGATTCGTAGGTGGGACATTGGATTGATGACTTAGTCCAGGTAGTTGGTGGATGGGTGGGTCATTTTCAAAATTCGATATTGGTTCATTTGGTAATTGACCTAGTTCTCTCCTCATGGTAGATTCAGTTAATTGATCTATTTGTGCTTCTAGCCTAGCGAGAGATTGCTGTTGGGTCATGATCATTTGTTGAAGTTGGTTCAATCTATCATCGGCTAGATTGGTCTGTTGAGGAGGTGGGTATGATGGCTGATTGTAATAGGATGGTTGAGTAGGCTGACTAGGCTAACCACTATTATAGGCATAGTTTTGGTATTGGGGCTCATTCTGAAAGTTCTGTACAGAAAAAATTTGGATCTGAGCCTAAGTCTGTTGGGGTCTCGAAGAAAAATTAGGGTGGTTCCTCCAATCTTGGTTATATGTATTTAAGAATGGGTCATTGACAGGATTGGAGTAACCTTGAGCAGTTTAAACTTGTTCTTGAATGAAAGGTGAAAACTGTGCAGCCGTGGGACATTCGCTCACATGATGGGCCAGGCTAGTACAGATAGAACAAATCTCCTGATAATTAGGTGGTGGTGTGTATTGTGCAGGAGATTGTTGATCTAATGCTAGGAACTGATCAAATTTTTGGGCAAGAAGGTCGACTTTATCTAATCTTTGGGCTATTAGGTTCAGATCGGCCTCAGGACTAGAGTCAGAATATTTGATCCCATAGAATGATGGAAATATTGATAGATTATAGGTGGAAGGAATAAAATATTTCTTCATCTGCCTAGGTGATTCTCAGAATTTCTAGCCATTTGATTTTCAGGTTTAGCATGGATCAGTCGTTCAATTTCAGAATTAGGTTCAACTAGGTCAGAAAAAATTATACCGTGCATGTAGTAGTGCAAACCCTATTATGTGTGTTGTTGAGATTTTTTTTTTTAAGAAGGAGGAGAAAAAGAAGAGAAAAGAAAGAAAGAGAAAAGTTTTAAAGGTGAGATCCTTAAGAAAAATCTTAGACCTAAAGACGTAAGATGAGAAGAATTAGTTGTGGGTAAGTGTTAATTGCAATCAAGTTAGCTAATAGTTAAACCTAGACACCTACGGGTTTCTTAGACCTAACAGTTTGATGTAGAGTGGCTTAGTCTAGATACAAATTGGGTTTGTTCTCACTTTTTTCAACTAGCCAGGTAAGAGGTGAGATCGTGGGGGTCCCCCCGTTGCTTGCCTTAGACACCAATTGAATTGGCCAGGTAAGCTAACGGAACCAATTAAATAACCACGAGTCCACTTAGGCAGAGCCTTTGTAACCTCTAGCCTTAGACACCAATTTTAAGAGTGAGTTTGAACTTACTTTACACTTGACTTCACCACAATACTCAAAACTGAACTTGATTAATATTAGGGGCCAATGTCTACTTGATTTTAGTTAGGCTAGGGTTAATGTGGAATGCTGGTTGATTGTTTTTGGGCCAAGGAAGGGTAATGAAATCCCTACCTTATCTTGTTATGGGTGTTGCTCTTAAATTGATTTGAGATGAATATACACAACCAATTTCAAACAAGGAGTTCTATGCAACTAAATTAGATGCATGAAACTAATAAAACTTGAAAGCTTACCTTGTCTCCAGCGATCACCAAAAATAAATCTACAATGATGAATGCTCCTAAAAATTAAGTTTCTACTCTTGTCATACAATTTTTATTAGGTTTATGTGAATGAATTTTAGGTTAATTAAAAAAAATAGTAATTAATACTAAAAAAAATAGTTAAGGCTAGGGTTAGGATTGATCTCACCAAGCAAAATTGGAAGCTTTCTATCTCTTTTTTTTGAATTTTTTAAATTTTTTTTCTGCATAAAAAAAAATAAAAAAGTTAGTAAGTTATATTTACAAGAAAATCAAAGAAATCAAATATTAAAATTGATGCCTTCCCCGGTAACGGCGCCAAAAAATTGATAGGATCAAGATGCTGTCGTTAAGACACCGTGATTATCAATCAAATTCTGACTTCAATAAAAATTAAAAATATGTAGAAAATAATGAGTCGGGTCGAATCCACAAAGAAAGTAGGATTTTGATTTAAAATATTTGATTTTACAAAAAAAATAAAATTTTAGAGAAAGCAATTTAAGTCGGAAACAAAAATTAAAAGTACGAAAAATAAATCGGATACTAAGATCTACTAACTAGATCCTAGCATCTACTTATAATAAAAATAAATAATAAAAATTTAAAATATATAAAAATAAATTGGTACTAAGATCTACTAATTAGATCCTAGCATCTATGTGCAAAAAATAAAAGACAGAAATTTAAAGTGTAGGAAAATAAATTTTGCATTAATTGAAGTTGAAATTCAAGTACAAGAAATTTAAAAAAAATAATAAAATAAAATAAAAATAAAACTATAATAAAGATCTGAAGTTGATCAGCCAAGCCTCATCGGGAAGATGGTTGATGACCTCTCCGTCTTCCACTGTACTCCGTAGAGCGAACCGACTTTTCTCCTTCTTTTCCTTGAATCCTTAAAGCTATTTTATTTTTTTTATTTTTTTCTATACTTTTTACTCAATTTTTTTCCTCCAAAAGCTTATTCCCGGACCCCCTATTTATAGATGAATTTTTCATGATTTTTTGGTAGGAAAAGGAGTCCTAAAACCCTTAGAAATCGTATAAATCTCCTTAGAAATATTCCTGACTGTCGGATCAGCTTCGGACCGTCCAGATCTACTAAAAAAATTAGAGTTATAATCTTTATCAGTGTCGGATCAAATGTCAGCCGTTGGATCTGGGTTCTGATTAAGTTCTGACTGTCGGATCGTGCAAAAGAGTCCTTAACCCAGCGGGAGCGATAACAGCCGTTGGATCACGTGATGGATTGCTTCTGGACCGTCAGATCGCGCAAAAGAGTCCTATTCAAAGTCGGCAACGAGTCTGAACCGTCGGATCTAGGTCGGATTGAATCTCAGCCGTTGGATCGCATCCAAGATCTTATTCTCGCTGTGAGCCACGCCTGTGGACCACGTACCCATTTATGTGGACTGCGCCCTAGCTCTGTGGACCGACCGACCGGTCCACCGTACATCGGAGGCTATTTTCTTTATTTTTTAGGGTATTTTAGCTCTGTTTTTACTCCGATTTTCTCCTAAAAAATTGAAAAAAATATGCATTAAATTCCTCAAAAATTTCTCTTCATTTTAGTGGTTAAAATACTCAATTAAATTAACATCTATTTTTTAATAAATATATCTAATTTCATATTTTTTTTAAAATCACTTTATTTTTTAGAAAAATTCAATAAATTTATGAAATTAGGATTTTTAAAAAGATGTTAGCACCATAAATTACCAAAAATATCTTCAATAAATACAAAAATATACTACTTATCATGACTCCATAGATTCGAACCTAAGCCGATAGCATTGGAATAACTTTTTGAACTAATCGATATAACCATCTAGCAATGGTGACCCGATGTCTAGATAGGTCAAATGAAGACGAAGCAACATTCAAGAATCTATTGGCATATGGTTAGTGTATAATTCATCCCTTTGACCCTAATGCTCGAGGATGACCTAGGATTTAACCGTCAATTCTAGATAAGTCATTTATATTGTATTTCAATCTTTTTCAAATCCATCACATAGATTATCCGAGCTTAGATTTTTCTAATTGAAATACATTGATATATTAACTCCTATTAATTCGGAGGGATCAATCCCATCTTGACTCACACACTGACTTGACAAGTATTTAACTAAAATCAAAAATCTTTCATCACTAAATTATAAACTCAGATAATCTGGTACTAAAGCACAGTGAGTTGCTTGTAAGTCACCATGATGATCTCAGATCGGAGGGATACTTATAACCATACCCTTTATGAGCTATCCTTGACCGCAGAGTACTCTACAGTTTGTCACATTCAGTGACGATGTACTCCTACATCTCATCTACATGTCATACCAGTGTCTTTACACCATTTGATTACGAGGACAACCAACGCATATGGTACATAATGACCTACATTTGATATCGTTATCGTCCTAGTAATAGCGTATCATTTGGTCGTGAACTAATTTAAAGATTATGCGATAAATCCTCCTTTATCGATCAAAGTAATTCTAAGAACTTCATCGTAACATAGGAGTTCGTTAGAAGATGTAATCTTGTGATGAAAAAGGTCAAATAATTTTTATTATTTTTAATTCATATATAATTATAATTAGCATAATCGTTAAACGATTGATTTTAGGACATATTTTTCAACAACTTCCACTTGGACTAAAGCCCATCAGTATAGTATCATATACCCATCTTCGATTTATCATCTCAAAACTCCTAGATACTGAGGCTTTAGTAAATAGGTTGGTCACGTTCTCCTTTCTGTCGATCTCCTAAAGTTCGACATCATCTTAACAGATTTTTTGAATTAGGTGGTAGTGATGCAAAATGCCTAGTAAGCTAATGAGACTTTGGCTCTTTGGCATAAGCTATGGCTCCAGTACTATACAATACAGCAGGACCATCATTGGAGGGTGCCACTTCTAGCTTGTCAGTGAACTTGTACAATCACATAGTTTTCTTGCAAGCATCGAATGCTGCAATGCATTATATCTCGCAATTTGAATTTGGCTATATTGCTCTACTTGGAACCTTTCCAGCAGATAGATCCATTATTTAAGGTAAGGATGTATTCTGATACGTTCTTGCTATTATCATATCCAACTAAAAATTGAAATCAAATTTCATAAGTTTTAAGTCAAATTCTTCATAATCGAATCATCAGTCCTTAGTATTTCTCAAATACTTAAGGATGACCTTCCAATGATTCTCACCCGGATCTTATAAGTATTCACTCACTACCCTAGTGAGTATACCATATTCAGTCTCATACATGATATACATGATAGAATAAATTCTACTTATAAGTACTTTATGTACGTTGGACTAGGATAACCCAAGTAGTCTCTTAGATCTATCTCTATAGATCTTCATCCCTAGGATGAGAGGTGCTTTTTCTCAAGTCCTTTATGGAGAACTATGATAATAAAAAAATCTTTATTCCCTATAATATAAGGAATATCATTTCTGATTAAGAGAATTTCATTCACATACAAAATAAGACATACACTCACAGAACTATTAACCCATTTGTATTTGCAGGATTCTTCTTCGTTCTCAACGAAGCCATGCATTTTGATTACTTATCAAAATGCATGTTCCAACTCCGAAATACTTAACATTATCTTAGGAGAAAATATCACATTATGGTCAATACAATAATGTTAACGATATCCTTAGGCAACTAGATGAGCTTTGTAGGTATCTACCTTCTCGTCTGTACTCTCTGATCCTATTGAAGATCTACTTACACCCTTTGAATTTTTTCCCTACGAGTGAATCAATGAGTGTCCATACACCATGGATCTTCATGGACTCTATGGCTTCAAGCCATTAATCAGAGTTGAACCTCTGCATGGCATCCATGTAGGTGATTAAATCCTTGTTATTTTTATCGAGTTCAACAGAATCATGTCCCAGATCTTGAAACTGAAGTCTCTATCCGACGGATATGGTACTCTACTGGATCTCCTTAATGGTGCCTCTACAATGGATTTCAGGTTTGACCTAATCAAATCTAGTTCTATGAGTTCATTAGATTGTATCGGTTCTTCTACCTATCAAACTTCATAAGTTCTATGTTAAAGGCATCAGTACCTTCATCAAGATATTTTTTTCTAAAAGAAATGCCAAACAACTCTTATTTTTTAGCATGGTAGAAGTTATATCTCCTAGATTCTTTAGAATATCCTATAAAATAATATATATAGGACTAGGATCCAAGCTAATCAATCCGCAAATGCTCAACATAAACTGAACACTCCTAAACCTTAAGATAAAAAAGTATCGATTTACATTTAGTCCATATCTCATATGAAGTCATTGCAACTGATTAATTCGAAATCCAGCTCAGAACATAATAAGAGTCTTAAGAGTATAACCTTAAAGAGACTGACAGATTTGCAAGTTCCATCATAGATCGAACTATGTCTAACAAAGTTGATTTCAATAAGAGAGAATTTTATTCTCTTTTAGATATATCAAAAACTCACTGGAAGGATATTCTCCTCTTTGGTTTGATCGAAGAGTTTCAATATTCTTTCTAGTTTATTTCTCTACCTTATTATGAAATTATTTGAAGATTTCAAATAATCTAAATTTATGGTCAATATGTTTGTAGATCCAATACATCAGTATGTATCAGACTTAGAACATTATTGGCTTATTCATCTTTTTCAACAAAAGATGACTTAGTCATCTTACTAAGGAGATAGGATTAACAGATTGATAATGATTCACAATCATTGACTTCAAGAATTATCTCCTGTTGATCCTATTCTTATTAAATGATCGAGCTTAAATTACCAAAGGTAGACATTTGTGACATTATCTATTTTAAGGAGTTTGTTTATTATGTACAATACACTAACAAGCTGTGACTATTTGTAAATGTCATTTCTTAGTTGTCCATATGATTTTGACATCATTCATAATGTTATCATAAAAATCATTAGACAATAGTGATAATTACTAAAATGATATTGGTAGAATTGAAAATAAGCTCGATGATTCCTAAAATCAAGATTGGAACATGACTTCCATCTCCAACGTTCAGGAACCTCTTGCTGTTTTTAATCTTTCTACTAATCTGAAGTCATTGCAATAATTTGCATAGATTTTTGATATCCAATATCTAGGTAGTAGTGTCATAGATAGAGAAATCACAAGGTGTTATCATATAAATACCTTGTTCAGCAATCTTTTGCTGATTTCTCTTTCTTAGCCTATGTCAGACTAGGTTAATCTTAGACTCTTTGTTAGTTTGGGCTCATCAGTCGAAGCACGACTCTCTTGCACTTTCCTTTTCTTTCTCAAAAGATTATTGTCTCACTGAAAATACATCTTCAGAAATGTGAAAGAACTCTTTTAACTTTCGAAGAATTTTCTCCCATTGAGCATCATCAAATTTATCACTAAATTCATAATTTTTTACTGCTCTAAAAAACATCACATGGTGATATGATCATTTGGCCACTTCTAATAAGTGCCTTTAATCACATCATGTGTGTTGGATGTGAAAACTTCAGGTGCTAAATCCATAATCATATTTAGGATCTGTTCGTGCTCTAAAACTATTTACAACTTCTGATACTATCTATCAAAGTTGAGTCTTATAAATAAATCACTGTCAAATAGTGAATAGAGTAATGTCATCTAGCCATAACTAAAAGAAAAATACAAGACCTCTATATTTATAAATTGATTAAGTCTAAATACTTGAATTTTAGTCTAAAGGTTCTTTCACTATTTTATACGAATTGGTAGCCTCTACCTTCAATTCGAGAAAATACCTTAATTCCTTAGTGGGTACTAAAATCCACACAGATTGCATACAGATCTGAGGATGACTCAGTCAACCCATATGCACCTATAGATAGATTTTCAATCAATTATTTCTCTAAATAATTTTTAGTAATTAATTTTACCTCAAATTTGATTTCAGTAGGCGATGGGCCTCCATTGAAAGTTTCGATTAGGTCAAACCATTAACATGAACCTACTCAGTGTTTCTAACTAATGAATGATCAGGTCCGAGGATAGCTCGATTAACCCAACCATCATTAGATAGTACAACAGAGTCATCATATGATGAATGATAATTTCATCATTTAGAAAAAATATCAAACGTATGGCATCTGCAATGTCCATAAAAAATAATAGATCCATTACCATTCACCTTAATGGAGGCTATGATCTAGTTATCCCCATAATAAGCTCATTTTATAGATCTAATAATTTAGAAAATTTAAGAATTAGTTTAGAGAAAAGATGAGAAAAGATCAATCAGTAGACCATAATCCTCTCACTGACTTCACCAAGTCACCAAATCGGGTTAGGTCATGCTGGTTGAAATGACATCTATATTAGTCATATTGATTAACCTTAATGACATGGGTCAACTCGAATCACTTAGCGATCTAATCAAGACATAATCCACCAAATTGACCAAGTAAGTGAGATCGGTAGGAGGATCTACTAAGCTTGCCTTAAACACCATTGAAATGGCCAAGTAAGCCGCTTCCAATTAAAAAGCATTGATCGAAATGTCAAACTTACCTTAGATACCAATTGGTTAATTAGTTTTGATTTGACCAACCTAATGATTCAGATTCAACCACTGAGCCAAAATCAAGATCCATTTGGTCTAACAAAGATATGGATTTGACCATCTACAACTATTGTATTAGAGAAATCCTGATTAATCTAATTCGATATTTGATTAGACTTAATCAATTTCTCTATATAGTCAATTAATTTTTTGATTCTAATCTTAGGTCTAATCCAATTACAAGGATCTGATTTGAGCTAATTCATACCCCCATATTTTATGCAATGTCATTAGATCTTTAATTCATAATTCTAGATCTAATTGATTCTACACTTAATTCTCAATTAAGTTTCAGCATTAACATGGGTTTAGGTTTAGGTTTGAAATAATTTTAACTTTTTTATTTTTAAAATAATTTATAACAAATGTTATGAAAAAATTTTCTATTCTAAAACTGGGTTGACTCAATCAACATTGAGCCAGTTACACAAGAGGACTGGGTCAACTCAGTTCAAAACTGGATCGACTTAGTGATTGTACGAGCATATTTTAGATTTAAAAAATATTATATAATTTTAAAATAAAATCAATCACAAACACTTTTTAGATCATATCTAAAATTTTTTTATAATTTAAGATTTTATTTTTTTCATGATTTAAATAATTTTAATCACATAAATTAGATATCTTACATTGCATACAACTTTATATCATATACAATAAATCTAGGATTTCAAAATCTAAGATTTTACAGAAAAATAAATTTTTTCTTTCGTATTCTTCTTCATGGGATTTAATCACATGGCACCTCTACACATCATTAGAGCACCCCATCGAATGGGAAGAGAGGGCCTTTAAATTTTTCTTGCTTCTATGATCGGACGGCCTGATGATTAACCCAATCCAAGTACTTGCTAATCAGATCATCTAATCTAATCACATATCACATATGCATGAATTTAGATCTAATCTAAATTACATTAGATCTAATTATAACTTTAGATCACATTTAAATTAGATCATAAACATCACATGTAATATATAAAATCGAATGTTATCAACGATCAGCACAAACTAGGATAATCTTTTCACTGTAAGGGGTAAACCCTATAGCAGGACAAACTTATGTCAGTTTGTACGATCAACTATTAATTAAATTTAGATCAAAATATCATATATTAGATCTAAATAAAATTAATTTTTAGATTTAATATGTACATATAACATGTCATAATGAATCTAGGCTCTGATATCACTATTGGAGAACGTAGGTGATTTCATGCATATATTTCGAAAATCTTTTAAATAAATTATAGTGAAAGATAATTAGATTAATCAAATTAATCTAACATGTATATGATCTAATTATCAAATCAACCTACTCTAGGATCTATAACATGATATGTTGCATATAAAATCTAAAAAATACTGAAGATAAAATCAGCATGTATGCATGTGAGCAGTAGATCACATCTACTTCTAATCTGAGTTCAGAACTCGATATTTGAGCATGAATCGATGATCACCACTACTGAGAGACATGGTAGAGAGGATCCTTGCTAGTTGCTCGTAGCTACACACACATCCGGCCTTCACAAAAAGTTCACTCGAAGCTCCGATCTGATCAGTCTTCTTGGAAGTGTTAGCTTCTTCTTATAGAATTCACAAAAAATTCACAAAAAATTCACTCGAAGACCTTCTTCTTGACTGATCTGGATCTTTTTTTCAAATCTCTAAAATCTTTTCAGAAGTTGAAGATAGACTTATAGAGGAGATAAAGAGATAAAAGAAAGATGGAGAGAAAAATAATTTTCTTCTTATTTTTTCTCTCTTCCCAAACTCTGAGGACCAAAACCTTAGAAACCTGATTTTTGCTCACACCCCAAGAGAAGAGGACCCTTCTCTATTTTTTCATGCCAAGAACTCATGCCCCAAGACCCTCAACGTGTAGAAAACTCTCTCTACTCTCTTACACATTAAAAACAAAAATAAAAACCCTTTTTTATAGGCATGTAAGAAATAAGGGTGAAGAGTCCTAGAGATCATGGACTCTTACAATATGTCACCTCCCTTCACAATTCTACATTTCAAAAAATATCAAAAAATATGGGATGCCTCCTTCCATATTTTTTTATAATAAATAATTCTTCAACTAATTTTTCACAAAAAATCTCCTCAAAATATTATACATATAAGGAGAGAAAAATAAGTTGGCATGGAGAGATTGATTTGGATAAGAACAGATTCTCTTAATAAGGAATATTTTAAAATCTAATTTTAAAATATTTTTTTATCAAAATTAAATTAGATTTGGATGTGAGATAGAGAGGAAGAATAACTCTTTGGTGTGAAAAAATTTTATGCATAAACTATTTGTGCATGGAGATAGATGGTGTGCAAAGTGGGTTGCGCAAGGGAGAAGAGTCCTATTCCAATAAGGACTCTTAATTTTTTTATTTGAATCCAAACCAAATCATATCTGGTTTAGCCCAAATAAAATATATAAAATTTATTTTAATTAATTTTATAAATTTTTAATCAAATTTTAATCAAATTAAAAATTGATTGAACTAAAGTCCTGGATCAAATCAGGGACAATTCTTCCTTAGCGATTAGATCATCTCATAACCTAATTGGGTCCTACCTAATTGAATCTAATTCAATTGGACTTTATTTAATCCTCTTTATTTAATCAAATTAAGTTAAATAGTAATTTAATTACTAATTAATCCTTCATTAATTCAGTAATACTTAGTGAATAAATTTATTACAACTTTTACATAAGGTTAATCATCAATTGAATTGACGATTAAGTCCTTGAATGATTCTCAATCGTTGATCAACCACATGATCAGTCAAAAATTTTTTTTAAGTATGACCCATAGGTTCAAACCTAAGTCAGTAGTACAGAAATAACTTTCTGAATCAATCGATGTAACCATCTAGCAATGATGATCCGACGTCCGGATATGTCGAATGAAGGTAAAGCAACATTTAAGAACCTATTGGTGTATGATTAGCGTATAATTCATCTCTTTGACCCTAATGCTCGAGGATGACCTAGGATTTAACTATCAATCCTAGATAAATCATTCACATTATATTTTAATTTTTTTAAATCCATCATATAGATTACCCAAGCTCAGATTTTGCTAAATTGAAATACATTGATACATTAACTCCTACTAATTCGGAGGAGTCAATCCCATCTTGACTCATGCACCAACTTGATAAATACTTGACTGCATCCAAAAATCTTTTGTCACTAAATTATAAACTCAGATAGTCTAATACTAAAGTATAGTAAGTTGCTTGCAAGTCACCGTAGTGATCTCAGGTTGGAGGGACACTTATACCCATACCCTTTGCGAGCTACCATTGATAGTAAAGTGCTCTACAGTTAATCACGTTCTATATCGATATATTCCTACATCTCATCTGCATGCCATACTAGTATCTCCATACCATTTGATTACAAAGACAACCAACATATATGGTACACAATGACCTACACTTGATATCACTATCATCCTAGTAATAGCATATCGTTTGGTCGCGAATCAGTTTAAGGATTACATGATAAATCTTTCTTTATCGATCAAAGTAATCCTAAGGACTTCATCACAACATAGGAGTTCGTTAGAAGATGTAATCTTGTGATGAAAAAGGCTAAATAATTTTTATTATTTATCAATTCATATACAATTATAATTAACATAATCATCAAATGATTGGCTTTAAGATATATTTTCCAACAGAAATAATTGGTTAAGAATCTACCCATGGGTGCACAGGGATTAGCCGAGCCACACTCGAATCTGTGTGTAGCCCATGTGGATTCTAATACCCATTAAGGAATTAATGTAATTTTTTGAATTGGAGGTAGAGGCTACCAATTCGAATAAATAGTGAGAGAATCTTTAGACTAAAATAAATATCTTTAGGCTTAATCAATTCATATACTAATTAGGTTTTGATTTTTTTTTACAGTTATGGCCACCACCTTGTCGCTCCAATCACTATTAGATAGTGATAAATTGTTGAAACTAAATTTTGATAGCTGGTATCGAAAGCTCAAAATAGTCCTGGAGTATGAATGGATCTTGTATGTGTTGATAGATCCGGCACTCGCAGAGCCAGCTCTGAACGCACGTAGCATGTTCAGAGATACTTATCTGAAGTGGCTCAACAATCGAACTATGGTTCGTTGTATTATACTGGCAACAATGAATGATGAGTTTAGTCATCATTTTGAGAATGCTCAACCATAAGACATGTTGCAAATATTGAATAAGTTCTTTGGAATATTCGACGACATTGAGAGGCACAAAACTAGTTGTGCTAGTTTCAACGCTCAAATGAGAGGAGCGTCAGTCACTGATCATATATTGTACATGATCGAGATGATGAAACATTTAAGCAAGCTCGACTTTCTCCTCCATGAGCAGCTGAGGAAAGATGCCATTCTGAATTCTCTACCCAAGTCCTACCTCCCTTTTCTTACTCATTTTTGAATTACAAAGTCTGCAATCAACTACCATAGTTTGTTGGGATTGCTGCTGAACTTTGAGAAGGATTACCAGCTCCACAAAGAGTCGGTGAATGTTGTAAGAGGATCTTCTTCTAGATGTCGATCCTTTAAGAAAGAAAAGAAGAACAAGAAAAGGGTGCAAAGTACTGGGGCACCCAAGACAAGTCAGACCAAAAAATCTAAATCCGATCAGAATTAGGCGAAATACCTCTACTGCAAAAAGCAGAGGCACTGAAAGAAGAATTGTCCTTAGTACATTGCCTCCCTAGATTCGAACAGGCTGAGAAAGAAGTAAGTTATTACCGGACAAGTTAATTATATGATAACACCTTATAATTTCTTAATTTACGATTCTACTATCTGGGTATTAGATATCGAAAGCCCTTTTAATATTTATAATTCATTACAAGATCTGCAGATCAGTAGGAGATCTGAAAAAGATGAAAGATTTCTCAATGTTGGAGATGGAAAATCAGTTTCAGTTCTAGCATTAGAAATTATTAAACTTGTATTCAAGTCGAATGTAATTGTTCTTAGTGAATATCATTTTTGTTCTTCCTTTTTATTGAACATTATTTCTGTAGGCCTCTTGACCATGTACAGTTATAAAATTTTAACAAAAGAAAATAATTTTAATATCATTATGAATGGTGTTAATGTGATGAATGGACAGTTGAACAATAGTATTTATATATTATCATAACCTGTTAGTGTAATGTACACATCCAACAAATGCTTTAGAATTAGTGATGTCTCCGATATCTACCTTTGGCACTATAGATTAGGTTATGTTAATAAGAACAGAATAAATAGATTGACACAAAAGAGAATCCTCGAAGTCAGTGATTGTAAATCACTTCCAACCTGTGAGTCCTATTTTTTTGAAAAAATAACCAAGTCACTTTTTACTAAAAAAGATGAGTGAGCCAGTGAAGTTCTAGGTCTGATACATACTGATGTATGTAGACCAATGAACACTAGTGCCAGAGGTGAATATTATTATTTCATCACATTTACAGACGACCTATCAAGGTATGGGCACGTCTACTTAATGACACATAAGTCAGAGTCGTTTGAAATGTTCAAATAATTCCGTAATGAAGTAGAAAAATAAACTGAGAAGAGTATTAAAGCTCTTCAGTCTGACTGAGGAGGAGAATACCGCTCCAATGAGTTTTTGATATATCTAGAAGAGAATATGATTCTCTCGTAATGGATCCCTCCTGAAATACCACAGCATAATGGTGTATCAAAAAGAAGGAATCGAACCCTGTTAGACATAGTTCGGTCCATGATGGGCTTTGCAAGTCTGTCGATCTTCTTTTGGAGATATACACTCTAGTCGGCTTATTATATTTTAAATAAAATTTTGAATAAGTCCGTAAGTAAAATACCTCATGAGATATAGACAGGGCGTAAGCCAGCACTCTCTCACCTTAGAATTTGGAGATATCCGACTTATATCAAATATTTGAAACTGACAAGCTTGGATCTAGATCTGACAAGTGTCTATTTGTAAGGTACCCAAATGAGACCAAGGAAGATTACTTCTACCTTACTGATGAGCAGAAGGTGTTCATTAGCAATAGGACAGTCTTTCTAGAAAAAGAGTTCCTTGAAGAAAAAATTAATGCCTCAAAGATTGAACTTGATGAAGTTTGATCGGTAGAAGAACCAATACAATCTACTAAATCCATAGAGTTGGACTTGATTAGATCAAATTCGAAATCTATTGTAGAAATATCTTTAAGAAGATCTGGTAGAGTACTGCGTCAATCGAATAGATACTACGATTTCTTAATTTGAGACAGTGATCCGATTGAACTCGATGAGAACAATGAGGATCCGATCATCTATATGGATGTGATGCAGAGGTCTGACTCCAATAAGTGGCTAGAAGTCATGAAATCCAAAATAGAATCCATGAAAGTCAACAATGTACGGACATTGATTGACCCACCTGAAGGGATAAAACCCATAGGGTGTAAGTAGATCTTCAAAAGAAAGAGGGGCACAAATGAGAAGGTAGAGACTTATAAGTCCATCTGATTGTCAAGGATTACTATCAGCATTATGGTATTGACTATGACGAGATATTTTCTCCTGTAGCAATACTCAAGTCCATTCGAATCATGCTTGTGATAGCAGCACATCTGGACTATGAAATCTGACAAATGAATGTAAAAACAGCCTTCCTAAATAAAAAACTGGAAGAAGAGGTGCATATGATACAACCTGAAGGTTTCATATCCACAAATAAGTCTAAGGTGTGCAAGCTTCAGAAGTTCATTTATGGACTTAAGCAGGCATCTCAGAGTTAGAACATGCATTTTGATAAAATGATCAAAACGTATGGCTTCATTAAGAATGGAGAGGAATCCTGCATATACAAGTGGGTTAATAATTTTATGATAGTATTTTTTATTTTGTGTGTGGATGACATTCTCTTAATTAAAAATGACATATCTGCATTACAGGGAATAAAGGTTTGGTTGTCATCACAGTTCTCCATGAAAGATATGGAAGAAGCATTCTTCATCCTTGGGATCAAGATCTATAGAGATAGATCTAAAAGGTTGCTTAGATTATCCCAGTCAACATACATTGATACTATGCTGAAAAAGTTTAGCATGAAGAATTTCAAGAAAGACTATCTTCCGATAGGTTAAGAAATTTCTCTTTCGAAGAGTGATTGTCCAACAACTCCTCAAGAGAGAGAGCGTATGAGTAGAATTCCATATGCTTCAACAATGGGATCAATTATATACACCATGATATGTACACGATCGGATATGGCATACTCACCAGAGATAGTGAGCAGATATCAGTCTGATCTAGATGAGAACCACTGAAAGGTCATAAAGACCATCTTTAAGTATTTCAAAAATACTAAGGACTAGTGGCTTATATATGGAGAATCTGACTTAAAACTTATGGAGTTTACAGACTCTAATTTTTAGTCAGATCATGATGAAAGTAAGAATGTATCGGGATATATTTATATTCTGAACAATAGAGTAATCTACTGAAAAAATTTCAAGCAGCACACTGTGGCTGACTCTACTTGCGAGGTAGAATATATCACAGCATCCGAAACTGTGAAGGAAGCTGTGTGGTTATAAAAATTCATCAACGAGCTCGGAGTGGCACCCTCCTTTGATGGCCCTATTTTGTTGTACCACGATAGCTCTGGTGCCATTACTCAAGTGAAGGAATCGAAGTCACATCAATGAACCAAGCACATTTTGCACCGCTACCACCTGGTCTGGAAGATCATAGAGCAAAATGATGTCCAGCTTTAGAAGATTGATGGAAAGGAGAACCTGACCGACCTATTTACTAAAGCCCTCGGTGTCAAGGAGATCGAAGACTATAAATCAAAATAGATATACGACACTGTGCCAATTGGCTTTAGTCCAAATGAAAATTGTTGGGAATTATGTTCTAAAATCAATCGTCAGCCTATTGACGGTTGTACTTATTATTATAATTATATATGAATTATTGAATTAATAAATATTATTTAATTTTTTCATCACTATGTACATCTTATTTTAAACTTCTGTTATATAATAAAGTCTTTAAGATTATTTGGTTTGATATAGGAGGATATATTATTTAATCCTTAAACCTTAAGTTTACGGTCAAATGATATATTATTATTAGGACGATAGCTATATCAAGTATAGGTTATTATGTGCTATGTATGTTGGTTGTATTGGAGCACGATCTCGGCTCCTCCCACGAACCTTGGGTGCAGCAGAACCAGCAACGAATGGATCTGGAGTCATCTGGACACGATTCAAGGTCCTTGATGAAATCAGCCTGATTGCTATCTTCTTCGTCAGCCTTTCGTTCCAGATAAAGAACGCCTCTGAAACTACCTCTAAAAAATCCAAGATCTGGTACCCAACTAGATCAGACCTGGACTGAGGTCCTTCAATTCATAGATCTCAAATTGGGATATTCTACATGGAAAAGAAGATAGATGGAGACAGACCTCACAGATTTGTCCTGCTGCAGCCTTTCCTGTAGATCTGTTGATGGAGATCTCACCCGTACCTCAAACGACCTTAGATCAACTCCAGATCTGAGAGGGACTTGTACCAACCTCTTCTCAAGAGATTTCAAGTCCTGGACCTAATGTTTGGGTGCCTACAAGAGAGGGGAGAGAAGAAATGGCTGGCGGCTGCAAAGGGGGGAAGGGGCTAGCGCCTCCCTTCCTTTCTTTCCTTTTATGGACTGGCGGCAAGAAACCCTAGGGTTTCTTGCTCCTGGGGCATGGAAGATGGCTGGAGAGAGAGGGAGAAGAGAGAGAGAGACTTGAGAGAAAGAGTTGTCTATTTTCTTGGCTTAATCAAATCTATACATAGTACATGTATATATAAACACCGGGTCAAGTGACCCAAACCCAAAACTCCCTTGACCAACTCTATGGGAGATTAGGTTAACCCAAGCCCATGTACACCCATGACTCGACCTAATCTCACCTCTCCTAGGCCCAGACCTGGCCCATAAAGAGTTGGTCTCTTGAGGCCCACATAACCTAGACCTCAAGAACCCGAAAGGCCCACAGCCTTTCAACCTAGGGCCCAACTAGCCCTAGAGCCTCCATGAAGCCCTCATGAATGATGGACCTTGGCCTTAGCCTTGGTCCCCTGGGCCTTGGGCACACCACCTGGATCACAACAATCTCCACCTTGGTGTCCCAAGGCCTCAACCAGCTCCACTCTGTCCATCAGCCGAATCAGCTCAACACATCTCTGAAAGCTGTCCTGTGGAAGTACCTTCGTAAGTGCATCAGCTGGATTCTCCTTGGTGTATACCTTTACCGGCTCCACCTCACCATCCTCCATAAGCTCCCTGATCCAATGATACCAAATGTCGATGTGCTTTGTCCTGGCATGATAGACTGAGTTCTGTGCTAATAGAAGTACACTCTGGCTGTCACAGTACACTCTAATGGCCTCCTAAGTAAGGCCCATCTCCGTCAACAAATCCTTCAGGCAAATTGCCTCCTTAGCTACTTCTGTCAGCTCGATGTACTCCATCTCTGTAGTGGATAGGGCCGTGATAGGCTGCAGACTCGATCTCCAAGAAATAGGACCTCCATACAGGCTAAAGATGAAGCCTGTCGTAGACCTTCGGGTATCCACATCTCCATCGAAGTCTGCATCTACATAACTGTCAATCAGTGCCTGAGCCTCCCTGGACATGTCAGAGTATCCCACTGCACCTCCTTGCTGTCCGTAGTAGATGCCAACTCCAACTGAACCTGCCAGGTATCTAAATATCCACTTCAAAGCTCTCCAATGCTCCCTGCCAGGCTGCGCCATGAACCTGCTAACCTGACTCACTGCATGAGCGATGTCTGACCTACAACAGACCATCGCATACATCAAGCTCCCAACTCCTGAAGCATAAGGGACCTTCTCCATCTTATGAGCCTCCACCTCAGTCTGTGGCACCATGGTCTTTGAGAGTCTGAAGTGACCGGCAAGTGGCAGCTCCGTCGGCCTTGCTCCCTTCATCCCGAACCTCTCTAAGACCTTCTGTATGTAGACCCCCTGAGATAGATGCAGCACCCTCCGGGCTCGGTCTCTGAAAATCTCCATGCCTAGGATCTTCCTTGCAGGGCCCAAATCCTTCATCTCAAACTCCCGAGATAAGGATGCCTTCAGATCCTGCACAACCTTCCTACTCTTGCATGCTATAAGCATGTCATCCACATACAAGAGTAGGAACAACCTAGAACCATCCTCAAGAGACTGAACATAAACACAGGGATCAAACTCGCACCTGAAAAGTCCAATGCTGCGTACATAGGAGTCAAACTGCTTGTACCATTGCCTCGGCGACTACTTCAGCCCGTACAGCGACTTCTGCAACAGACAAACCTTTCCCTCTGATCCTGGATCCCTGAAATCGGGTGGCTGCTCCATGTAAATCCTCTCCTCCAAATGCCCATGGAGGAATGCTGTCTTGATATCCATCTGTCCAGCTCTAAATCCTGAGCTGCTACGATGCTCAGCAGCACTCTGATGGAAGTATGTCTGACGACGGGAGAGAAGACCTCGCTGAAGTCGATGCCTTCCTTCTGGGAGTATCCCTTGGCCACTAACCTCACCTTGAATCTGATACCTCCCTGCTCTGAAGGCCCTTCCTTGCGACTGTAGACCCATTTGCAGCCAATGGGCCTCTTCCCCTATGGCAACTGCACCAATCGCCATGTCTAGTTCTTGTGGAGAGACTGCATCTTTTCGGACATTGTCTGGACCCACCGCTCTCTGTCCTAGCTCTTGATAGCCTCCTGATACGTATATGGGTCTTCATTCACTGTCACCAAGGCATATGACAGTATCTCCTCGAAGCCATATCGGTCCAATTGCCTGATGGTCCTCTTGGACTTGTGTAGGGCAACACCGATATCAGTCCTCGGTCCAGCTCGCTCCTGCTGGACCTCTCCACCTCGATCATCCATCCAAATCCTCTCCACCTGTGGAGACACCTTAGGTAGGTTCTCCACCTGAATGTCATGTCCTCCCGTAGTACCTGCAAGAGGCAAAATAAAAGAGGTAAGCTGTCCAGCAGTGCCCTGCTGGACCTCCTCCTGCTCCTCCATGCCTGCTCGCCTCTGTAGGACTGACTCCTCATCAAAAGTCACATCCCGACTAATGATGACTTTCTTTTCCAAGGGATCCCACAGCCTGTATCCCTTGACCCCTCGCGGATAGCCTAGAAACACTGTCTTGCATGATCTGGCGTCTAGCTTGCTCCGCTCACCAGCTCCAATGTGCACATAGGCCGTGCACCCAAATATCCGTAGATGGCCCAGCCCAACTGTCCTCCCAGACCACACCTCCTTTGAAAGTCTGCCATCCAACCTGGTGTGAGGTGACCGATTGACCAAGTAACCCGCTGCGTCAACTGTGTCAACCCAGAACTCCTTTGGAAGCCCTGCCTGCAGCCTCATGCATCGTGCCTTTTCCAAAAGTATTTTGTTCATCCTCTCGGTCACCCCATTCTGCTGTGGAGTCCCCCTAACTGAGAAGTGTCTCCTGATCCCACACTCCTCACAGTAGTCCTGGAACTCTCTGCTGGTGTACTCCCTGTCATTGTCTGACCTCAGACACTTCACACACCTCCCTTGCTCCTTCTCCACCTCAGCTCTCCAGATCTTGAACTTGGTGAAGACTTCTGACTTCTCTCTCATGAAGTAAATCCAGAGCTTCCTTGAGAAATCATCATCAGGGTCATAAAGTATCTGGCCCCATTCCTAGCTAAAACTGGGGCTGGTCCCCACACATCTGTGTGTACTAACTCCAGAGGGGCTGCACTCCGGGCTGTACTGATGGTGAACTGAACTCTTCTCTGCTTTTCCATCTGGCAAGGCTCACAGATCTCCCCTGTAGCACCATCCTCCAGATCAGAGATGAGTCCTCTCCTGCCCAACTCCCTCAGCCCTCTGTCACCCATGTGGCCTAGGCGGTAGTGCCACATCCTGTAAGTCCCCTCCTGGTCCTGTGCTGCAGCTGCTGCATCAGACTCTCCGATCACCACAGATCCCTCCATGTGATAGAGGTTATTGTCCAACCTCCTGCCTCTCATCACTACCATAGCTCCATTGGAGATGTTCAGTACTCCGCTTCTAGCCCTACTGCTGAAGCTGTATTCATTACGCTCCAAGTAGCCTAGTGACACCAGATTCTTTTCCAGCTCTGGGATGTGCTTTACATTTGTCAATGTTCTCACAATCCCATCAAACATCCTCACCCTGACTGTCCCTATCCCAGCCACCTTGCAAGGATGATTGTTGCCTAGAGTCACTGATCCCTCATCTGTCTTGGTGTATGTAGCAAACCAAGACCTGTGTGGTGTGTAGTGATGTGAGCACGCAGAGTCTAGTGTCCACTCCTCTGTGTATTGCCTGTGACCATCTGATACCACAAGTAGATCATCTTCCACCTGCTGTCCGACAACTGCACTCACTGATTCTGAGCCACTTCTTTCTCCCTTCTTGCTCTTCCATAGTGGACATTCTTGCTTGAAGTACCCGAACTCGTTGCACTTGAAGCATTTCACCTCTTTTTTTCCCTTCCTGGACTTGGACTGCCCCCTGGACTTGCTTCTGTCTTTGCCTCTACCTGTCCTCTCCCCTACTACCAAACCCTCTTGGGGAGCCCGATCTCTGGTCAACTTTTTCCTCTACTCATTCGACCTCAGTACCGAGACCATATCCTCATACTCCAGAGTCTCCTTGCCGTAGAGCAGTGTAGTCACCAAAGAATCATATGATCTGGGCAGTGAACATAGAAGCAATAGAGACTTGTCCTCCTCATCCAGCTTCACCCCGATATTCACCAACTCCATGCACAACTGGTCGAACCTGTGAATGTGGCCAATCACATCAGATCCCTCCTGCATCCGAAGACTGTACAACCTCTTCTTCAGCATCAGCTTGTTGCACATATTCTTCCACATTTACATGGTGTGCAACTTCGACCAAAGGCCCTTCGGGGTCTTTTCTTCCAGCACCGAATATAACGCCGCATCTGCCAAACATCCTTTGATCACCGAGCATGCTTTCTTCTCCAATGATGCCCATTGTCTATCTGTCATTCCCTCAGGCTTCTCATCCAAAGTCTGATCCAGATCTGCTTGCACTAGAAGATCCTCCACCCGGATTTTTCACATGAAAAAATTCTCCTTGCCATCAAACTTCTCAAAATCGACCTTCATATTGCTGCCCATGATTGAATCCAAGCCAAACAAGCAATATAAATTCAAGAAGTATAGAATATACCTTGATGGTACCTTGCTGAAAATTTTCAGCACTTGGGATCTTCAACTTCTCGCACTTGAAACCACTTCCTCACCATCGTGGCTCTGATACCAACTATTGGAGCATGATCTCGGCTCCTCCCACAGACCTTGGGTGTAGCAGAATCAGCAACAAATGGATCTGGAGTCGTCTGGACACGATTCAAGATCCTTAACGAAATCAGCCTGATTACTGTCTTCTTCGTCAGCCTTTCATTCCAGATGAAGAACGACTATGGAACTATCTCTAAAAAATTCAAGATCTGGTACCCAACCAGATCAGACCTAGACCAAGGTCTTTCAATTCATAAATCTTAAATCAGGGTATTCTAGATGGAGAAGAAGATAGATGGAGACAGACCTCGTAGATCTGTCCTGCTGCAGCCTTTCCTGTAGATCTGTTGATGGAGATCTCACCCGTGCCTCAAACAACCTCAGATCAATTCCAGATCTGAGAGGGACTTGTACCAATCTCTTCTTAAGAGATTTCAGGTCCTGGATCTGGTGTTTGGGTTCCTTTAAGAGAGGAGAGAGAAGAAATGGCTGGCAGCTGCAAAGGGGGGAAGGGGCTAGCGCCTCCCTTCCTTTCTTTCCTTTTATGGACTGGCGGCAAGAAACCCTAGGGTTTCTTGCTCCTGGGGCATGGAAGGTGGCTGGAGAGAGAGGGAGAAGAGAGAGAAAGATTTGGGAGAAAGAGTTGTCTATTTTCTTGGCTTAATCAAACCTATACACAGTACATGTATATATAAACACCGGGTCAAGTGACCCAAACCCAAAACTCCCTTGACCAACTCTATGGGAGATTAGGTTAACCCAAGCCTATGTACACCCATGACTCGACTTAATCTCACCTCTCCTAGGCCCAGATCTAGTCCATAAAGAGTTGGTCCCTTGAAGCCCACATAACCTAGACCTCAAGAACCCGAAAGGCCCACAGCCTTTCAACCTAGGGCCCAACTAGCCCTAGAGCCTCCATGAAGCCCTCATGAATGATGGACCTTGGCCTTAGCCTTGGTCCCCTGGGCCTTGGGCACACCACCTGGATCACAACAGGTTATCCTCTTAACCAAAGAGTGTGGAGACACTGGCATGGCATGCTAGTGAGATGTAGGAGTATATCTCACTGAATATGACTAACTGCCAAGCACTCTGCTGTCAAGAGTAGCTCGCGAAGGATATGGGTATAAGTATCCCTCTGACCTGAGATCACTGTGGTAGCTTGCAAGCAACTCACTGTGCTTCAGTGTCGAACTATCTAAATTTCTAATTCAGTGATGAAAGATTTTTGGACATAGTCAAGTATTTACAAAATCGGTGTGTGAGTCAAGATGAAATTGACCCCTCCGAATAAGTAGAAGTTAATGTATCAGTGTATTTCAATTCAATAAAATCTCGATCGGGATAATCCACGTGATTGATTTAAAAAATTGAAATATAATGTGGATGGCAATATTAGGGTTGACAGTGAAACCCTAGGTCACTTTGAGTATTTGTGTCGAAGGGATGAATTATACGAAAACCATATGCTAATAGGTTCTTGAATGATGCTTTGCAATCTTTCGACCTATTCGAACATCGGATATCATTGCTAGATGGTCACTTTGATTGGTATAGAAAGATTGTTCCTATACTATCAGTTTAGATTTAAACCTATGGGGTCACACTCAAAAAAATTTCTGACTGCTCATAGACTGATCAATGATTAAGAATCGTTCTAGGATAAAACAGTCAATTCGATTAATGATTAATCCTGTGTAAAAATTATAATAAATTAATTTGTTAATTATTGATAAATTATAATAGGATTGATTAGTAATTAGATTACTAATTAGCTCAATTTGATTGAGCATTGAGGTTTGGATCAAATCTAATTGAATTGGATTCAATTTGGTTTGATCCGATTAAGTTATGAGATGACCTAATTGCCAAGGATATTCGATTCTTGATTTGATCAGAACTTGAGCTCAATTAATTTTTGATTTGATTAAAATTTAATTAAGACTATATACTACCTAATTACATTAGGTTTAGTGATCTAATTGGGTCTAACTTAATTCGGTAGGGTTAAGAGCCTAATTGGATGAGAAAATAATTTGAATCTAAATCCCTTATGCCTCCTTTCTCTGCACCCTCTTATTTTTCATGCAAAAAATTTTTTTACATGAATTTTTCTCATATCCAGAAGCTATTCCATATCTATATCTAATTTTTTTTTAATTAAAAATTGATTGGTTTAAATTTGAGTTCAAATGGATTTGAATTTGAATAAAAACCTAGAGTCCAAATTGAGTTAGACTCTTCTCTTCATGCCACCACCTTTCTTCATGCATAAAGTATTTGTGTGAGATTTTTTATGCCATTCTGATGTTGATCGATCCCTCTCTGAGTTTATAAGATGAAGATAAAGTTTGATTTAAAATTTAATTCAAATTTGATTTGAATTGGTGATAATGATAACCAATATTTGAAATTGAATCGAAGCTGCCTCTTCCTTATCCTTATCTTTCATAGGACTGAAAGAATAATATCCTACAAGCCAATCACATATGGGATATGATAAAATATTTATTATAATTTATCTTTCAAACTCATATAATTGATATTTATATTATTAATAAATAGATATTTTTGATTCATTATATGCTGCATCATAGTATTTTTTACATTATAATGAACCCGATAGGTCCGAGCAATGGTTTTAGGGTCATAATGAGATCACATCAGTGAGACCTAAATCTTTGATAGCCCTAACCTAAAATATTTTTAGTCATTAGTATATTAAGTCAGGGATCAATGATACTAGTAAGACTGGCATATCCCATGTATTCTCAGAAATGAGGGTGATTGATCTCAAAACTACTTATGTGGTGACACTAATACAAGGATATGGGTGCTCATTAAAGAATAAGTTCACTGAATTGACCTACAAGAGAATATCAGATGGAGTCTTATTTACATGTCAATTGATGATTCTCTAGTGAGAGTTGTGTAAATGATCTTTAGACCTAAGATCATCATGGTACCTTGAGTACTTGGATCCATATTTTGATCCACTTTCTAATTTGATTCTTTGATCCTTGTATGGGATATTCTAGATATGGTGAAGAGTGTATGGAGATTTTGAGTAATCAATGAGGGATTAATCACTCCTAATAAGGAGAGCGAACATCCTATGTGATCTCATAAGTCAATGATTCGAAAGTCTTTGGCCAAAGCAGGATGATAATTAGAAAAAAAAGTTTTTAATATATCATCAATTGAATCATCACTTTTAGATTGAGATACATAATGATAAGTGATTGGATTTGACATATTTTTATTCCCACAACTCATCTGAGATGTTGTTTCACTGAAAGATTGAATTACATGGGAACTTGCCACTGAAGGGTATTTTGGTAATTTTTATCAAAATTTTAAATCTTTTGGATAGTCATGACATATTGTTAGATATCAATCTTAATTTATGGATTCAATAGAATTAAAAAAGTTTAATTTTAGAATCAATTTGGAAGAGTCCAAGTTGATTAGGACTCTTCGGGTGATCTAATCTCATCGGATTAGGGTTACGTCGAAAGTTTTGATCCACTACTGGCTAGATTTGCAATCCAATAGGTCATACACTTTGAGATTTGATTTTGGTCTAATCTAATTAGAGTTTAATATAAATTTTATGGATTAATTTGATATGCTAGCATATTGTATTAACCCAAGTTTCTAAATTAGTTTAGATCGAAGTGTTTGAGCTAACCGAGACCAGTTGCCTTTGATCCAATGAGATTGGGTCAATTTAAATTAAAACTTTATCCAAATTGAACTAATTTCAAGTAGATAAGAACTCCTCTACATCCACCAGAAGTCACACAAAAAATAAATGCCTCCCCATCTCAATTAGCATGTGAAATGGAGAGTCCTTCTTAAAGAAGGCTCTTAATTAAATGTGTTGCCTTAAAAGATAAACTAGATATCCTATGATTTAATTCAAAAATTGATTGGGTTTTTTATGGAATGTAGAAGAGGGAGATTCCTTCTGCTACAAGTATTTGATATGCCAAAAATTCACACAGTGAATTTATTCACCATATGAGAAGATGGAGCGCCAAAGGTTGGTGCCCCTTCATCCCATGTGACATCCCTTCGTCCCCTATTTATATGGGATGCTTTGATTGGTTTCTTGCTATGATTTTAGATTGAAACTAGAGGGGACATACATGGTAATCATAAAAAAAAATTTGGAAAAAATCTGAGAAAAAGACAAGGAAAATTTGAGTGGCAAAATTTGCAAGAAGGATGGTGAGATTTTTAGCAAGTGTTGCTAGTGTGCCCTAGGGTTTGATTTTTTTATATGTTAGAGCCAAAAATAAAATCTTAGGTTGTATAACATCTGAAGAGTATCTTCTTGGTGTTATTCTAATGGCAAGATCGAAAGCAACTGGGCTTTGATGTGATCGTAACGTAAGTTTGAAGCCGACAGTGTTATTGAGAAGATAAGGCTGCGGCAGCACACCAGTTGGAAAAGACCTTGGCTAACTTTCATGTGGATCACCATTGGAGGACTTCTACCTTGGGTCTTGTGGAGAATACTAAAATATCATTTTTTTATTTTGGTAAAAGTATAAAATTCTATCTCTTTTGCATGCTTGTTTTTTATTTTATCGATATCGGCAAGGTGATTCTAGGGTTTGGATTTCGGCTCGATAGTTTTATTTAATAAAGCTATTAACTTGTTTATTTTTAAAATATTAAAAATTATTTTTCACTATATAGTCGAAATTTAATAGTGGTTTCAGAGCTACCCTTGTCTGATTCGATCATACAAGTACGAATTTATTGCATAGAATTGTTATTGATCACATATCCTGCCAAAAATGTTGCATTATTTTTAGCATCGGTCTTTAAACTCAAAAAATATTTTTAACTTTATTTGTATCATGATGTTAAATTTTAATTATTAGAATTATAAATTTATGATAATTTAAAATTTTTTTATTATCATGGTAGCATGATGCTTAAATCGATGTATGGTTAAGGGTGTTATGCATGCCTAATAAGATTAGGATTTGTTATATTACTTAAATATGCTTGTCATATGTTATGACTTCCATTGCACCCTTATTTAATTTTTGGCATAATAATTTGATTACTATTATGATTAGTAGAAGCATGTCTAATTGCCTAATTTGTAGTGTACATTTTATATAGTTATAGTTAGGATGTGCCGAGACCAGTTTAAAGTCCCTCTTAAAATTATATTAAGTAGTAATGTCGGGATTCATTTTTAATCAAAAGTTGAATTCTTAAGATCAATTGGAGTCAAAAAAAGCATGATAGGTGGTTTTCTAATTAGATCTATATGCTGGCCTGGCCAACTCTATTGGTGTCTAAGAAAAGCTACGGGATGCCTCCCACCTACTTACCTGGCCAATTTGATCTTGTTGAATTTTGGACTTAGATTGATTAGTAATGTAGACACTATAAGGGCCTTCCTTCAAATTTGGTCGATAGAGTATGCCAAAACTTAGTGAGCTTGCTGTGCTATCCATAAGGCTTACTATAGAAATTGATATGATGTTGATCAAGTGTATATTGATGCTTATGGTATATTTAAATAGTATTGCTTTGTTGTACTATCCACAAGGGCAGCATTGTTTGGATATGACCATATAGGATTGAAGGGTCAACTTAACTAAAATACTATAGTTTATTGTGCTATCCACAAGGCTATATGTGACCTAAAGGCCAGAGAGAAAGATGTTGAGAATTATAGTTGTACAATTGGTAAAGAATTACCTATTCTTGAACTCATGAATACTTATTGTGCTATCCATAAGGTGTTTGTGAGGAATAAAGATCTCAACCCGACTAAAAAATATTAGTATATTTCTCGATTTTCATAGATGAGGGCTATGAAGTTTGATAAAATAGTAGGAGACATAATTAGATAAAAGTCATAGTCTAGTTGTGCATGTCATCATGAGTTGTTTGCTTATATTGTATTCTTATTGTTGTAGATTAACTATACATATGGCATCCTCACTTTCACTTAGAGGTATCCTAGATGCAAATAAGTTGACTGGACCTAACTATGTCGATTGATAAGAAATTTGAGAATTGTTCTCACTCAAGAGAAAGTCTCCTACATTCTGAATACATCTACTCCAGATTTTCTTGGGAAAGATGCTTCTGAAGGGGATAGGGCTGCATATAAGATGTGAAAAGATGACAGTGTGACTGTCAAATGCATCATGCTTGCTTCATGAGCAATGAGCTTCAGAGGCAGTATGAGAACATGGATGTTCCCTCAATTCTCCTTAATCTTAAGGAGTTATATGGGGAACAAAGTCAAACTGTTCGATATGAGATATCAAAGCACTTGTTCCATGCCCGCATGACTGAAGGTTCTTCTATGCAAACGTATGTTCTAAAGATGATTGATTTGATCACTCATCTGGGATAATTGGATTTTGCCATGGATGGTGAATTGAGTCAGGATTTGATCCTGCAGTCTCTCTCTGACTCTTTCTCTCAGTTTGTTATTAATTATCATCTGAACAAACTGAACATAAGCCTACCAGAACTATTGAATATGTTGAAAATAGCAGAGAACCATTTCAAGGGTGAAAAGGCTCCGATTCTTCTTGTTGATAATATCGACAAGAAGAAGACAAAAAGGATACTAAGAAAAAGCTAAACCCTAAGGCTAGCATCTCCAAGAAGAAGGTGAAGAATATCTCCGCCAAAGGTACTTGCTCTCACTATGGCAAGGAGGGCCACTGGAAGAGAAATTACAAGGAGTACCTTGTAACCATGAAATCGATAAATGTTGCTAAAGGTTTATATATGATACAAACTAATTTATCATTAAGTACTTCAATGTCAGATTTTTGGATATTGAATACCGCCTGTGGTTCACATCTTTGCAAATCATTGCAGGGTCTACAGAAAATAAAGAGTCGGAATAAAGGTGACTTCGAGCTGTTCGGTGCTAGTGGAGAGTCCATTCAGGCCGAAACTATAGGAACCAGGATTTTGAAGTTATCTTCGGATAAAGTTTTGAAACTGGAGACCTATTATTATATTTTAAATATCGTTAGAAATATTATTTCTGTATCATTGTTATTGGAACAAGGTTTTGAAATAAATTTAAAGAACAATAGTTGTTCTATTTACTTTTCTAACGAATATTATGGAAGTACTTTTATTGATGATGATCTTTTATTTCTTTCACTTAATGATAATGTATTTCATATTGATAATATGAAGAAAAGAAAGAGAGAGGATGTGAATGTCACATACCTCTTGCACTGCTGACTTAGCCATATAAATGAGTCAAGAATTAACAAGTTATTCAAAGATAATTTTTTTGAAAAATTTAAAGAGTATTAAGAATGGTTGAAAAATAAACTGATAAAAGTATTAAAGCTCTTCGATTTGATCGAGAAGGAGAATACTTATGTAGTGAATTTTTTGATTATTTAAAATAAAATAAAATACTCTCTCAATGGACATCTTCTTATACTTTATAATTAAATAAAATTATAGAAAGAAGAAATCATAACTTATTAGATATGGTGCGGTCCATGATGTATTTCATGGATCTTCTGATATCCTTCTAGGGATACGCTCTCGAGGCTATAGCGTATATCTTAAATAAAGTGCCTACAAAATCTATTTCTAGCACTCCATATGAAATATGGAAAAAGAAAAGATCCAATCTTAAGCATCTTAAGATTTGGGGTTGCCTAACTTATGTGAAAAATATTGATGGACATAAGCTGGATGCTAGATCAGAAAAATACAGTTTTGTAGGTTATCCCAAGGAGAGTATAGGATACTACTTCTATAATCCTACTCAACAAAAGGTGTTTGTTGGTAGGCATGCCATATTTATAGAGAAAAAGTTTATCCAAGAAGGAGGTAGTGGGAGGTCTGTTGAACTTGAGAAAATTCAAAACCTACAATCCATCCAGGATTCACTAAATAGTTCTCAACCATATGTGCCCATTGTTGAGGCACAGCCACTACACACACTTCCTCTTTGAAGATCGAGTAGAGTGCATAATGTACCACTTAGGTATGGATTTGTCATTGAAAATGACAACACATCCCATATCATTGAGAATGATGATCCCATGACCTATTTGGAAGCTGTCATGAGTAGTGACTCTGATAAGTGGCTCAATGCTATGAAATCCGAAATGGACTCCATGTATATTAACCAAGTATGGACTTTGGTTGATGTGCCTGAGGGCGTGACCCCAATAGGCTGCAAATGGGTCTTCAAAAAGAAGATTAGAGTGGATGGCTAGGTAGAGACCTATAAGGCCAGGCTGGTGGCAAAAGATTTCAGACAAAAATAAAATATTGATCATGAAGAAACCTTTTCACCAGTAGCCATGCTCAAGTCTATTCGGATAATGCTTGCTATTGCGGTATAGCATGACTATGAGATCTGGTAGATGGATGTTAAGACTATCTTTTTCAATGAAAATCTTGAGGAAGAAATCTATATGACTCAGTCAGAGAGATTTGTCTCAAGTGGGAGAGCAAATCAGGTATGCAAGCTGAATAGATCCATATATGGATTAAAGCAAGCATCGAGGAGCTGAAACATCCATTTTGATAAAACAGTCAAATCGTTTGGCTTCATCAAAAATGTAGATAAATCTTGTGTGTACAAGAAGACTAGTGGGAGTGTTATTATTTTTTTGATCCTGTATGTGGATGACATACTGCTCATTGGGAATGATATCCCAATATTACAATCAATCAAGACTTGGCTATCACAAAAGTTTACCATAAAAGACTTGGGTGAAGCATTTTATGTACTTGGTATAAAGATCTAGAGGGATATATCAAAAAAGATGCTAGGCTTGTCCCAGTCTAGATACATTGACCTGATGTTGAAGAGGTTCAACATGGAGAAAAGTAAAAGAGATTACTTGCCCATAGATTATGGCATACAACTCTCTAAGAAGATGTCTTCTAAGATACCTGAAGAAAAAAATAAAATGAGTTCTACTCCTTATACTTTGGCTATAGGATCGATTATGTATGCTATATTATGTACCAGACCTGATTTGGCTTATGCCTTGGGCATTGTAAGCAGATTTCAAGCTGATCCCGAGGAAGATCATTAAAAAGCTGTGAAAATATACTCAAGTACTTGAGAAGGACTAAAGATATTTTTCTGATATATAGTGGATCTGATTTAAAACTGAAAGGTTATACCAATTTTGATTTTCAATCTGATCTAGATGATAGCTGTTGATGCAAGAATCCGCTTACGCCGGAGAAGCTGGAGTAACGGTCGCCGCCGGGACCTACAAAAGAAGTCAAAATCGGAGGTGGGGTTGCTCCGGCAAGACCCTCCGATGCTCAAGTCAGTTCTCTGCTTCAACAAGAATGGAGTGCTCGAACAAAAATTTTAGCAGAGTTTCTAGGTAAAAATGAGAGCTTATAGAATGACGTATCTGGGGTTCTCCTTTTATAGGCGGAGGGGGCAACAAACTGATAGCGACATCTGTAACCGTTTGGTAGTGGGCCGCCTAGAGTCAGGAGGAATTTATTACCGTGGCTCGCCACGTGGAATCAGTTGCGGAGAGTGGAGCGGCGTCCGTTGTCGCGACTCGTCAGGGAGTGGTGGAATCGCACAAGATCCGCCGCAGGGAGTGGGGTGGAATCATGGCTGTTAGTACGGCCTGCCAGAGAATAATGGAGCTACGTAGGGTCTGCCGCAGGGAGTGGAGCAGTGTTGTCCGTTACTGTGGCCTGCCAGGGGGTCCGATTTATCGGTCGAAGTTTGGTCGGAGTCGGTAGTGAGGTCCGGCAACTGTAGGAGCTCGGACGAGGTCTTCCCGCAGTCGGAATAGAAGATGGAGTCTGGCTTGCGTAGGAGTCCGGACAAAGTCTGCCTGCAGTCAAGGTAAAAAGCGGAGTCCGGCTCTCGTGGGAGTCCGGATGGAGTCTTTTTGCAGTCGAAGTAGAAAGCGGAGTCCGGCTATCGTGGGTGTCCGGACGAAGTCTTCTTGCAGTTGGGGCAGAAGATGGAGTCCGGCTCCCTTGGGTGTCCGGACGAAGTCTTCTTGCAGTTGGGGCAGAAGGCGGAGCCTGACTCCCGTGGGAGTCCGGATGGAATCTTCTTGCAGTTGGGGCAGAAGGCGGAGCCCGGCTCCTGTGGGAGTCCGGATGGAATCTTCTTGCAGTCGAAGTAGAAAGCGGAGTCCGGCTCTCATGGGGGTCCAGATGGAGTTTACCTGCATGCGAAGTTAGGGACGGAGTCCGGACGGAATTTACCTACACGTGAAGTCGGGGACGGAGTCCGGACGGAATTTACCTGCACGCGAAGTCGGAGACGGAGTCTGGCTCCCGTAGGAGCCCGGACGGAATTTACCTGTAAGCGAAGTCGTGGGTGGAGCCTGGTTCTCGTAGGAGTCCGGGTGAAACCTTTTAGCAGTTGGGATTAGGAACGAAGTTTGGCTCCCATGGGAGTCCGGACGAAGTCTGCCTGTGGCTGGAGTCGGAGACGAGACCTGGCTCCCGTAGGAGTCTGGACGTCGCGAAGAATCTAGTTGGTGCTGGCGGGGTCCTGCTCGTCGACAAAACTTGGGAGTGTGGCGGAGGCTCGACCGTCTGGGAGGTTCGAAGAGACGTTGTCGGAGGTCGAAAGTCAGTTAGATCCCCAGAGGGTCGTGCCGATCACGAACTTCGGCTGGGGGATATTTTATACCCAACACCAGTCCTCCTACTTTCGAGTTCGAATTTCGAATGAAGAAAGTACAGAAAGATTGTCGCAGTCGAAGTTCTTCCCTCGACGTCCGCGTGCGATCGTCCTCAGATATGTTGGCATTTAATGCGCGCATGCTGGAGCCTTTTTTCGATTAGGGCGACCCGAAGAGTCTTTTCGAAACTCCCACCGGGACATGATCCCAAGCGTCGTGCCATGAAAGTTTGCAAACGGTCAACCCCAGGTTGCGGCGAGTGGGACATACGGGACACGTGGTAGGTACTGGTTGGCCTAGGGACACCTGCCACCATAATTGCGCCAGGCTCTGTTGCCTATTTAAACCCTCCACCCTTCCTCCAGGGGCTTCACTTCGCCTGAGGGACGACATCTTTCTCTTGCTTCAGAGCTTAGGCACTCAGCCACTCCATCGGTGCTCCTTCCGACTCCGAGCATCCTTCGCGCCAGTCATTGCCATCTCCGTCGGCTCTCTGCCATTTCCAGTCCCCCGATTCTCTCTAAGGGGTTCCCCCGCCAGGGCCTCCGCCCCGGAGCCCAATCTCAAGAGGATGCCACGGTCTTGGAAGAGTGCAAAGAGGAGAACAGCAGTCTGCGAGTTCTCCAGTTGTGCCGCTGTGGGTTCCCGTCGCTTTAAAGGGGGCTCGATGTTGAATTCCTTCAACAACAGGGGTTTAATAACGGGGACCACTAGTGAAGGCATTCCGCCTGAGAATTTCAGAGTAGCTGAATGGGGCGACGTCGGTCAAGGGGGCAGAGCTGTCGTCACAAGTCGTGGTGGGATCCTTGATGTTGTTGGGGCCGAGGGACCAGAAGTGGTCGGCACCGACGGTGGGGCAGTAAAACTTGTTGCGGGGATGGTGGAAGTAGCGCATGCCGACCTTGCCGGAATGCCCAGGACGGCGGTTGTCATGGAGCATTTGGTGATGGTGCATATCTCCGATGCCATCGCTGCCTCCGAGGTAACTCTGGTTCTTCTTGAAACAGGTCATCGTTGCTGCTGTCGTCGCCTTTGCTGCCCCCAGAATTCTATCCCATCCTTTTCCCCATAGGGTTGGGATCTCGGAGATGGAGCAGGACGAGGCGGGGGGAGAGAGCCGAGAGGTTTATCACACACATTGGAAAATGCAGCTGAGAAGGGCAGAACCGGGCAGAGAAGTTTACAACTTGAAGTGGCCTCCGGCGTATCCCTTCCGAGCTGTGTGTCCGAGCCTTGTAATAGTGTATTCTTTTCTGACCCTCCGGATCTTGTAACGTACATCTTGTTAATCGAAGAATGAGAAGAAGATTTTGTTACCTCGTCCGCACTTTGCATCGAATTATTGTCTGCCGAGCTTTTTCCTTTACCATTGTTGCTGTTGTACTTTCTTTTTTCTTTTTCTCTTCTTTTCTTCTTCTTCTTCTTTCTTCTTTTTTTTTTTTTTTTTTGACGTCGTCCGTAGGTTACCGGTGATTGTCACACCGGCTCTCCTTTCAGTTATCCCTTTCTTTCAACCTTAACGGCTCTATAATGCATATTTGATGAAAAATATGAGAAGGGAATTTTCCACTACCTCTTTTACTCATGTATTGCATTGTTGTTTGCCGAGCTTCTTTTCGGCCTTTGTGTCATTCGGAGGTACCCAATTGTCAACGTATCGACCCATCCTTTTTGTCCGTGGCCGCAGATTCGTCTGGGGCCGCTCGGGTTCGGTGTCACTATTAGGGCTCGAGTTTGGAGGTCTGAGCTTCCGTCACCCTGAGGGAGTTGTCTTATCTTGGGCTCGTGTTGAAAGCTTCCTCGAAAGCTGGGGTTCTTCATGAGAATCTCAATTCTTGCTGAGATGGGGTTCTCTGCATCTTTGACGTTGTTTGTTTTTCATTTGTCGCTGACATGGTCCATCGCCTTTCTTTTTCTTTTTTGTTTGGAATTTTTCTTCCGCTCTTGGTGGGGCTACGGGAGTTCGGCTCCCGCAAGCGAAGTCGGGGTGAAGTCCGGCTCCCGTGGGGGTCCGGACGGAGTTTACCTGCGATTGAAGTTAGAGGCGAGATCTGGCTCCCGTAGGAGTCCGGTCGAAGTCCACCTGCAATCAAGGTCAGGGACGAAGCCCAGCTCCCGTAGGAGTCCGGACGGAGTTTACCAGCGACTGAAGATGGGGTCGAAGTCTGGCTCCCGTAGGAGTCCGGGCGGAGTTTACCTGCGGCCGAAGCTGGGGTCGAAGTCCGGCTCCCGTAGGAGTCCGGGCGGAGTTTACCGATGGCCGAAGCTGGGGTCGAAGTCTGGCTCTCGTAGGAGTCCGGGCGGAGTTTACCGACGGCCGAAGCTGGGGTCGAAGTCCGGCTCCCGTAGGAGTTCGGACGAAATTTTATTGCATATGGGCGTTGCAGGGCCTCTCCCCCCATCCGGTCTAAAGGAAACCGGGCCTTCGACTTTGCTCAAGTTAGGGCGAGGTTCTCCTCCTATCCCTAACAGGGCTGTGGGGGTGCATATGGGCGTTGCAGGGCCTCTCCCCCCATCCGGTCTAACGGAAATCGGGCCTTCGACTTTGCTCAGGTTAGGGCGAGGTTCTCCTCCTATCCCTAACAGGGCTGTGGGGGCGCATATGGACATTGCAGGGCCTCTCCCCCCATCCGATCTAAAGAGAACCGAGCCTTCAACTTTGCTCAAGTTAGGGCGAGGTTCTCCTCCTGTCCCTAACAGGGCTGTGGGGGCGCATATGGGCGTTACAGGGCCTCTCCCCCTATCCGGTCTAAAGAGAACCAGGCCTTCAATCTTGTCGAGACGAGGTTCCCCTCTTGCTTCTGATACAATTTGTTTGGATTGCCCTGTAGATGTAGGATAGTGCCAAAGACATGTAGGTATACAACTTTTAATTAGAATAAAGTCATTGGTAGTACATCCGTAAGTTTTTCGAGCTCCATGGTCGCGGGAGGTCGGCCCCTCCGAGCTCCTTAAGATAATAAGTTTTGGGCCGAACTACTTCTTTGACCTTATACGGGCCTTCCCAGTTTGGGGCGAGCTTCCCCCGATCCTGAGGTTACGAGACAGCGGCTCGTCGAAGCACTAGATCTCCTGCTCTAAAGACTTTGTTCTTGACCCGGGAGTTGTAATTGCGAGCGACTTTCTGTCTATAGGCTGCCATTCGAACCTGAGCTACCTCCCGCCTTTCTTCCAGCAGGTCGAGGTTGGCTTTAAGATCTTGCGAATTTTGATGTTCGTCGAATGCCACGACTCATGCCGATGGGAGTTTAAGCTCAATTGGGATGACGGCCTCCATACCGAAGGCTAAAGCAAAGGGGGTCTCCCCTGTGGGCAGTCTTTGGGTAGTTCGATACGCCCACAACACATGATAAAGTTCGTCCGTCCAAATTTCCTTCACCTTTTCGAGCCTTGTCTTAATCCCCTGCAGAAGGGTTTTGTTAGTCACCTCAGCTTCGCCGTTCGCTTGAGGATGGGCTACTGATGTGAAGTTGTGAGAGATGTTTAGATCTTCACAGAATTTGGTGAATTTTGCTCCCACGAATTGTCGCCCATTATCAGTGATTAAGGTCCTAGGCAGACCGAACCTGCACACGATCGACTTCCAGACGAAATCTTGCACTTTTGCTTATGTGATTTTTGCTAGGGGTTCGGCTTCAACCCATTTGGTGAAGTAGTCGATCGCTACAAGGAGAAACTTCCTCTGCCCCGACGCCATGGGAAAGGGGCCAAGGATGTCCATCCCCCACTATGCAAAAGGCCATGGGGCACTCAAGGGTGTGAGCTCGGTGGCGGGTTGTCTCTGGATATTGGCATATCTCTGGCATCGATCACACTTTCTGACATATTCAATTGAATCATGATGCATTGTCGGCCAGTAATATCCTTGGCGGAGCAACTTGTGGGATAAAGATCTAGCCCCCAAATGGTTTCCACAGATTCCTTCATGCACCTCCCGCAAGGCGTAGTCAGCTTTCGAAGGTCGGAGATATTTCAAAAGGGGCAAAGAGTATGATCTCTTGTACAACTTGCCCTCATAAAGGATGTATCGGGAGGTTTGATTTCTGAGCTTCCGAGCCTCTTTTGCATCTTGGGGGAGAACCCCATCTCTGAGATAGGTTATCAGTGGGTTGACCCAGCTGGGCTCGTGGTCAATTTCCATCACAGGCCGCGATTCTTCTGTATTCAGACACTTTAGAACTTCAAAAAGGATGTCTTTGGGCAATTCGGCCGGAGCCAACGTCGCCAGCTTGGAGAGAAGGTCAGCTCTGATATTTTCCAACCTCGAAATATATCTGATGTTGAAGCTGCTGAAGGCGGGGACGAGCTCCTTTACCCTTTCAAGGTATCTAGCCATGCTGTCCTCCCACGCTTCGTAATTTTCGTTGACTTGTCCCACCACTAGTTGAGAGTCGTTGTGGACCCGGAGCTGGTTTATTCCCAGCTCTTTGGCGATTCTCAGTCCTACGATCAGAGCTTCATATTCCGCTCCGTTGTTCATCGCGGGGAACTCAAAATGCAGAGCATACTCCGCGATGATTTTCTCTGGACTGATCAAGATCAGGCCCGCACCTGCGCCCGACGTGTTGGAAGACCCGTCCACATAGAGGGCCCAAAAGTGATCAGAGGGATCCACTTCTTCTTTGGGGGAGTTCGGTCGAGGCTTCAGGCCGTCAATTTCGCTTTGTTCAGTTTCGGCCTCCTCTGGGATAGTACACTCCACTATGAAATCTGCCAATATTTGAGCCTTCACTACTGGCCTGGGTCGATAGTTGATGTCGAATTCTATGAGCTCGATCGCCCATTTTGCCATCCTCCCGGAGGCGTCCGCCCGGTGCAAAATCGCCTTGATCGGTTGATCGGTGAGTAGCATCACAGTGTGTCCCTGAAAGTAGGGTCAGAGCCTCCGGGCTGCAATCAACAATGCGTAAGTCAGCTTTTCTAATTTGGTATACCTGGTCTCGACGTCTCTCAACGCGCGACTGACATGGTAGATTGGCCGTTGAACTTTCGCTTCTTCTTTGACAAGGACAGCCGCGAGAGCCATGGGAGAGACCGCCAGATATAAAAATAGTTCCTCCCCAGGCTCCGACTTTGCCAGCAGTGGGGGTGAGCCGAGGTAGCTCCTCAGTTCTTCGAACGTCTGTTGGCACTCAGAGGTCCAACAAAAGTTTTTCGGTTGCTTGAGGGTTTGAAAGAAGGGTAAGCACCGTTCGGCCGACCTTGCGACGAAGTGATTCAGGGCCGCTACCCTCCCTGTGAGGCGCTAAACCTCTTTTATCGACTTTGAGGCGGCCATCTCCTGGATGGTGCGAATCTTTTCTGGATTGGCCTCAATCCCGCGCCCCGAGACCATGAAGCCCAGAAACTTTCTCGAGGTTACTCCGAAAGTGCATTTAGTCGGGTTCAGCTTTATTCTATATTTTCGGAGAGCGTCGAAGGTCTCTTCGAGGTCAGTGACGTGATCCATGGAAGATTTGCTTTTTACAAGCATATCGTCCACGTAGACCTCCATGTTGTGGCCAATTTGCTCCTTGAAGATTTTGTTTACCAACCGTTGGTAGGTCGCGCCTGTATTTTTGAGGCCGAAAGGCATGACCCTGTAACAGTAAAGGCCACAGTTAGTAATGAAAGCGGTCTTTTCTTCATCTTCCGGTGCCATCCTGATTTGGTTATAACCGGAGAATGCATCCATAAAGGTGAGGAGCTCATGGCCCGAGGTCACGTCCACCAGTTGATCGATTCTGGGAAGGGGGTAGCTGTCCTTTGGGCAGACCTTATTCAGCTTCTTGAAGTCTATGCACATCCTCCACTTGCCGTTTGCTTTTTTGACTAGGACAACGTTGGAGATCCAATCGGGATAGTTGACTTCCTTAATGAATCCGGCTTTAAGGAGCTTATCCACTTCCTCGGCTATCACCTTCTGCCTTTCTGGCGCATGACCTCGGATCTTTTCTTTCGTCGGTTGATGCTTTGGATCGACGGCCAGGCGGTGCTCCATGACTTCTGTGTCAATCCCCGGCATGTCTGCTGGAACCCAAGCGAAAACATCCACATTCTTTCGTAAGAAATTGATGAGACGCGTCCGCACCTCCTCCCCCAGGTTGGAGCCGATCATCGTCACATGCTCCGCACTCCCGTCGTTCAAAGGGATCGGTACCAGATCTTCAATTGGGACGCCCCTCTCTTCGGTGAGGTCATCGCGAGCATCCAGTCCATCGACGGGACAGGAGTCAGATTGGTCACTTCTTTGCAAGGCTATATTGTAGCAGTGTCTGGCCAGGGCTTGGTCTCCTCGGACCTCTCCGATCTCCTGGTTGGTGGAGAATTTCAACTTCAAATGGTAGGTTGATACGACGGCTCGAAGAGCATTGAGGCCAGGTCAGTCGAGGATTGCATTGTAGGCTGACGGCGCCTTCACCATCAGGAAATTCACCAGAGCCCTGGATTGCCTTGGATATCGACCTGCGGCCACAGTCAAAGTTATTATTCTTTCCGTCGGAACAGCATCGCCGGTAAATCCTACCAGAGGGGAGCTAATCGGTCTCAAATGGCTGTCAAGGATGGACATTCTTGAAAAGATGTCGTAGAACAAGATGTCGGCCGAACTTCCATTGTCGACAAGAACGCGACGGACGTCGTATTTCGCTATATTCAAGGAAACCACGACCACGTCGTTATGAGGGAATTGAATTCCCCGAGCGTCTTCTTCAGTAAAGGTTATGGGCTCTTCAATCTTTTGTTGTTTGGAGGGTACGATCGGTACGTTGGTTGCTTCCTGTCGGGATCCTCCTGAGATGGTGTTGGAGAAACCCATCGAAGGCCGATTGTCTGACCACTCCATGCCGGCGACCATTGCCGGAGGAGGAAGAGGAGGTTGGAAAACTGGAGGTGAGGTCGGAGCCTGAGATCTGACCGCGGAGGCCGTGGATCGCCGTGTGGATGCTTTGCGGGGAGGCATCGGGCGGAGACCTAGTGGGGGAAGGAGGAGAGGATGCCAGAAAAGATGCCCGGGGTCGGTCCCGTTGAGCGCTCCTTTAAGAACAAGGGTACCGCGAAGACACAGCCCTTCCTCTAGCGCCAATCCTGTTGATGCAAGAATCCGCTTACGCCGAGAAGCTGGAGTCGCGGTCGCCGTCGGGACCTGCAAAAGAAGTCAAAATCAGAGGTGGGGTTGCTCCGGCAAGACCCTCCGACGTTCAAGTCAGTTCTCTGCTTCAACAAGAATGGAGTGCTCGAACGAAAATTTTAGCAGAGTTTCTAGGTAAAAATGAGAGCTTATAGAATGACGTATCTGGGGTTCCCCTTTTATAGACGGAGGGGGCAACAAACTGATAGCGACGTCTGTCACCGTTTGGTAGTGGGCCGCCCAGAGTTAGGAGGAATTTATTGTGAAGGGTAGTGGAGTGGAATCATGGCTATTGCCGTGGCTCGCCACGTGGAATCAGTTGCGGGGAGTGGAGCGGCGTCCGTTATCGCGACTCGTCAGGGAGTGGTGGAGTCGCACAGGATCCGCCGCAGGGAGTGGGGTAGAATCGTGGCTGTAAAGAAGTGAAAATCGGAGGTGGGGTTGCTCCGGCAAGACCCTCCGACGCTCAAGTCAGTTCTCTGCTTCAACAAGAATGGAGTGCTCGAATAGAAATTTTAGCAGAGTTTCTAGGTAAAAACGAGAGCTTATAGAATGACGTATCTGGGGTTTCCCTTTTATAGGCGGAGGGGGCAACAAACTGATAGCGATGTCTGTAACCGTTTGGTAGTCGGCCACCCAGAGTCAGGAGGAATTTATTGTGAAGGGTAGTGGAGTGGAATCATGGCTATTACCGTGGCTCGCCATGTGGAATCAGTTGCGGGGAGTGGAGTGGCGTCCGTTGTCGCGACTCGTCAGGGAGTGGTGGAATCGCACAGGATCTGCCGCAGGGAGTGGGGTAGAATCGTGGCCGTTAGTATGGCCTGCCAGGGAGTAATGAAGCTGCGTAGGGTCCGCCACAGGGAGTGGAGCAGTGTTGTCCGTTACTGTGGCCTGCCAGGGGGTCCAGATTTGTCGGCCGAAGTTCGATCGGAGTCAGTAGCGAGGTTCGGCAACTGTAGGAGCTCGGATGAGGTCTTCCCGCAGTCCGAACAAAGTCTTCCTGCAGTCAAGGTAGAAAGCGGAGTCCGGCTCTCATGGGAGTCCAGATGGAGTCTTCTTGCAGTCGAAGTAGAAAGTGGAGTCCGGCTCTCGTGGGTGTCCGGACGAAGTCTTCTTGTAGTTGGGGCAGAAGGCGAAGTCCGGCTCCCTTGGGTGTCCGGACGAAGTCTTCTTACAGTTGGGGCAGAAGGCAGAGCCCGGCTCCCATGGGAGTCCGGATGGAATCTTCTTGCAGTTGGGGCAGAAGGCGGAGCCCGGCTCCCGTGGGAGTCCGGATGGAATCTTCTTGCAGTCGAAGTAGAAAGCGGAGTCTGGCTCTCATGGGGGTCCAGATGGAGTTTACCTGCACGTGAAGTCAGGGACGGAGTCCGGCTCCCATAGGAGTCCAGACGGAATTTACCTGCATGCGAAGTCGGGGACGGAGTTCGGCTCCCGTAGGAGTCCGGACAAAATTTACCTGCACGCGAAGTAGGGGACAGAGTCCGGCTCCCATAGGAGCCCGGACAGAATTTACCTGTAAGCGAAGTCGTGGGCGTAGCCCGTCTCCCGTAGGAGTCCGGGTGAAACCTTTTAGCAGTTGGGATTAGGAACGAAGTTTGGCTCCCGTGGGAGTCTGGACGAAGTCTGCCTGTGGCTGGAGTTGGAGATGAGACCTGGCTCCCGTAGGAGTCCGGACGTCGCGAAGAATCCAGTTGGTGCTGGCGGGGTCCTGCTCGTCGACAAAACTTGAGAGTGTGGCAGAGGCTCGGCCGTCTGGGAGGTTCGAAGAGACGTTGCCAGAGGTCAAAAGTCAGTTAGATCCCCAGAGGGTCGTGCCCATCATGAACTTTGGCTGGGGGATATTTTATACCCAACAATAGGAAATCTATATCTGAGTATGTGTTCACCTTGTATGGTGGTGTAGTAAGTTGGAAAAGTTTCAAACAGTAAATGGTTGCTGATTCGATCACTGAGGCTGAGTATATTGCTACAAGTGAGACTGCTAAGGAGGCCGTCTGGATGAAAAAATTCATTATAGAGTTGGGTGTGGTTCCAAGGATAGAATAATCAGTGCTCCTTTATTGTGATAATACTGAGGTAGTTGCTCAAGCCAAAGAACCAAGGTCTCACCATAAATCCAAGCACATCCTAAGATGGTTCCACCTTGTTCGGGAGATAGTCGAAAGATGCGATGTGATCGTGGAGCAAGTTGACACCTAGAACAATATAGCGGATCCATTCATTAAGGCCTTATCAGTGCAGCAGTTTGATCGTCACTTTGATAGCATGGGTATCAAGTATAGGGGTGATTGACTTTAAGTGCAAGTAGAAAATTGAAAGAATAATGTCCTACAAGTCAATCACATATGGAATGTGATAGGATGTTTATTATAATTTATTTTTCAAACTCATGTAATTGATATTTATATTATTAATAAATAGATATTTTTAATTCATTATATGCTGCATCTTAGTATTTTTTAGATTATAATGAACCCCATAGGTCCGGACAATAATTTTAGGATCGCAATGAGATCATGTCAGTAAGATCTAAATCCTTGATAGCCCTAACCTAAGATATTTCTAATCGTTGGTACATTGAGTCAGAGATCAATGATATCGATAAGACTGGCATGTCCTATGTATGCTCAGAAATAAGGGAGGTTGATCTCACAACTATTTGTGTGGTGACACTAATACAAAGATATGGGTGCTCATTAGAGAATGAGTTCACTGAATTGACCTACGAGAGAATATTAGATAGAGTTTTATTTATATGTCAACTGATGATTCTCTAGTGAAAGTTGTGTAAGTGATCTTTAGACCTGAGATCACTATAGTACCTTATGTACTTGGATCCATATTTTGGTCCACTTCCTAACTTGATTCTTTGATTCTTATATGGAGTGTTCTGGATATGGTGAAAAATGCATGGAGGTTATGAGTGATCAATAAGGAATCAGTCACTACTAATAAGGGGAGCAAATATCCTATGTGATCTCATAGGTCGATGATTTGAAAGTCTTTGGCCAAAGCAAGATAATAATTAGAAAAAAGATTTTTAATATATCATCAACTAAATTATCACCTTCAGATCAAGATACATAATGATAAGTGATTGAATTTGACATATTTTCATGCCCACAGCTCATCTGAGATGTTGTTTAATCGAAGGATTGAATTATACAGAAACTTACCACTGAAGGATATTTTGATAATTTTTCATTAAAATTTTAAATCTTTTGGATAGTCATGACACATTACTAGATGTCAATCTTAAATTATAGATGCAACAAAATTAAAAGAGTTTAATTCTGGAATCAATTTGGAAGAATCCAAGTTGATTGGGACTCTTCGGGTGACCTAATCTCATCGGATTAGGGTTACATCGAAAGTCTTGATCCACTACTGGCTAGATTTGGAATCCAATGGGTCACAAACTTTAGAATTTAGTCTTAGTCTAATTTAATTAGAGTTTAATATAAATTCTATGGGTTAAATTGCTATGCTAGCACATTATATTAACCCAAGTTCTTAAATTGGTTTAGATCAAAGTGTTTGAGCTAATCTAGACCAGTTGCCTTTAATCCAATGGGATTGGGTCAATTTAAATTGGAACCTTATCCAACTTGAACTAGTTTCAAGTGGAGAAGGACTCCTCTACATCCACAAGAAGTCACATAGAAAATAAATGCCGCCCCATCTCAAATTAGCATGTGAAATGGAGAGTCCTTCTTAAAGAAGGCTCTTAATTAAACGCGTTGCCTTAAAAGATAAACCAGATATCCTATGATTTAACACCAAAATTGATTGGGTTTTTTATGACACGTAGAATAGGGAGAGTCCTTCTACTGAAAGTATCTAATATGCCAAAAATTCATATGGTGAATTTATTCACCACATGAGAAGATGGAGCACCAAAGGTTGGCACCCCTTCTTCCCATGTGACATCCCTTGGTCCCCTATTTATATGGGATGACCCACTTAGTTTCTTGCTCTGATTTTGGGTTGAAACTAGAGAGGAGGGATGTGGTAATCTTAGAAAAAATTTTGGAAAAAATTTAAGAAAAATACAAGGGAAATTTCAGTAGCAAAAGTTGCAAGAAGGGTGGTGAGATTTTTAGCAAGTATTGCTAGTGTGCCCTAGGGTTTGATTTTTCTATGTTGGAGTCAAAAATCAAATTCTAAGTTATGTGATATTTGAAGAGTGTCTTCTTGGTGTCATTTTGGTGGTAATATTAAAAATAACTGGGCTTTGGTGCAATCGTTACATAACTTCGAAGCCGATAGTATTCTTGAGAAGACAAGGCTGCGACAGTGCATCGGTTGGGAAGGACCTTGGCTAACTTTCATGTGGATTACCATTAGAGGACTTATACCTTGGGTCTTGTGAAGAACACCAGTATGCCACTTTTTTATTTTGGTGAAAGTATAAAATTCTATCTCTTTTGCATGTTTGTTTTTTGTTTTATCGATATCGGTAAGGTGATTCTAGGGTTTGGATTCTGGCTCGATAGTTTTATTTGATAAAGCTATTGACTTATTTATTTTTAAAATATTTAAAATTACTTTTTACTACATGATAAAAACCCAATAAGGATGCCACCTTAAAGAAGGGATCAGTTTTGTGTGAGAAAAAAAATGATTTTTGGCATGAGAAACTTCAGAGTTAGGGCATGAAAAGTTGAGAAAAAGTGATCTTCCTCTTGGGTGTGAGGTGTAGGGTCTAGGGTTTCAATTTTAGATTTTGTGAGAAAAAAATACAAGAATGAGTCTTGTTCAATCTCCCACACCACCACCTCTTTGTAAAGCTTCATCTTCTAATCTAAAAGAGTCCGAAAGATCTGAAGAAAGGAGTTTGGATCAGCCATCTACAGCCTTCGACGCGAGCTAGCACTCCCATGAAGAAAGATCTGATCAGGGCTTCGAGTGTGCAATCTGTAGAGGCTAGATGATTTATACAGCTGCTCGACATCAATGAGAGCTTCGTACCATGCCTACCAGCAGCAGAGATCATCAATCAACAAAAAGGTGATGAGTTCTGAACTCAATTGATGTGATCTAAAAGTTAGATCAGATTCAAGGCATCGATGTGATCAATGCAGTTTTCTATTTTATATTAGATTTTATATTTAAGGCATGTTTAGAATATTAAAGTGTTTAATCTTTTATTTTTTTGCTGTAAAATTTTAAAAATACATGCTTTGAACAACCCATTTTCTCTTCAATATGATAGAGATATCTCACTTAGATATGAAATCAAATCTTTCCATCTTTAGAAAGAAGATCTTCTTGACCACATGATAAAGGAGGTGCATCTCTCCCTTGAGCTAACTTGCACTCACCTCTTCAAAATCCTCGATGTTATCTTAACCCAATATGTATCTCACTCCAATGTGGCATTGGTCAAGATGATGTGAGGTACTCCCTTCTATCAGCATCCTAAGTGTCTGCCCCAAACTCTGTGCATCCAAGATAATGTGGACATCCTTGACTACCGACTCAATTCTTCCTACCTCGATTGTTGCATCTCCATAAACTCTCTTACAAGGCTCAGGTAGGTTGGAAGGTCTAATGAACAATCGCACTCCCCAGCCCAAATTCTTAATCTTCCTCTCTATCTCAAATCTTCCTCTCCCCAAGAATCCAAAAACCAACTTTTCCTCCCATAGTGATGATTCTAGAGGATAGGGGTACCGAGTTGGAGTGGGTTGTAGAGGTGGAAGATGAGGTATCAGAGCTTCCCTAGCTGCCTTTCTTGGGTTGGACCAAAATTTGATCTCCCTCTCAACCACTAGTGCACTACTTGGAGGAACCCTAGCCACCAAAATGCCACTACATTGATGCTTATAGCAGTAGACTAACTGCTTGTTCAGAGCCATGAGGAATCCACCACAAGAATCTAGACTATTAGCGACGACTATTTGTCATCGTTAATAGTAATAGTCTACCAGTCGTCGCTAATAATGTCACTATCGCTAATTCCATCATAACAACCAATCTAAAAAAATCTTATCGTTAAATACCTTTATTAGCAATAAAAAATATCACCATCACTAATATAACTATTAATGATGGAAGAACTCCATCGCTAATTATTTTTTAATTTTTTAATTTTTTAATTAAATTTTTAAAAAAATTTAAAAAAATATTAGTGATGATATTTTCATGGCTGATGCCGTCACTAATAATTATTAGCGACAAACAATACCATCGCTAATACCATCTATAATTTTTTTAATTTTTAAATTAAATTTTTTTTTAAAAAAAATATTAGAGACGACGATATCATCGCTAATGCCATCGCTAACAAATATTGGAGATAATATTTTTTATCATTAATAATTAATTTTATTTTTTTAAAAAATTAATAAAAATATTTTTTAAAATCTACTTTAATTAATCATAATGAATTATGGTTCCTAATACTTATTATAATTAAAATCCAAAGATAATATGATAATCAAAAATCAAAATTTAATTATATTATATTAAAAATATAAATTATACTATTTTTTTATAATTAGCATCAAAAAAATTATAATATATAAAAAAAATCAGGTCTGATCCTCGTCGTCGTCCACCTCCTTCTCTTCCTGCTCTTCTTCAGTAGCTGGTGGATGAGAGTTAGATATCCCAGCATCCTGTAACGAAAAAATAAAATAATATTAGTAAGTTTTGATACGGAGCTGTATCTTTCGATACGGAGGTATATCTTTTGATACACTCCTTCAATTCTTGACAGATTATTTTTACACATTTTATTCGATGATATGGAGCTATAAACATCCTCAGCCCATCGATTGAATAGTTGGATTGAATTTTTAGTCCCTAGATCCCCTTTTCAAACTCAAACCTAAATATATGAAGCTTCTAAATATGAAAACTTAAAATAAATAAAAAGATTTAGTAATATAATTACCTGATATGATGGCTGGGATGATAAGTTCAGTCGGTCGCACAGCTGTGGATCCCAAAGAAGCTGCACGACCATATCACGGATGATATCCAGGAGATTTTGAGGTCGTTGGCTCAGAAGCCTCTGCACGACCTCCTCTATGTGCGCATCACTCCAAGTCTGAGACATCGAGACCTGTGAGGATGTTGAAGGATATCAAGCCAATGAAGGGTCAAAGCTATGGCCGAATCTTATGATCCGGCTCCTACTCACCCCTCCAGTGGCGCTGAGCCATCCCTCAAAGTCAAGAGGGGATGAGAAGATGGCTTATCATTATACCTCTCAACAACGTACTCCGCATAACGTGTCTGCACAGTTTAGAAATATATTAGTTTTAATATAAAAATTAAATCCTATAACAACTTAATTAGTAAATAAAATCTGAAGTTCTTATCACGATCTATGTTGCTCCTAGATTGATTTTGATGATTACAAAGCAGATTGAAGGGATACAAATAATTTTAAAATGAAAAAGTCCTTATGCTCTTCAAGGGCAAAATCATAATTTCACTAAAATTCTGATTTGATAGTACCATTTGGTAGAACAAATGATTTGAAATCTATTGGTGAAAATTTCATTGTGTTTGGACTTATATTTTTGAAGTTATGAAGGTTTGAAGTGCATGAGTCGACTCATGAGTCAACTCATGGCACTATGAGCTGAATGGCACGCAAAAAATTTCCATGGCACGCTGGATTTTTGACTTGGCACGACCTGTGAGTCGACTCATGAGTCGACCCACAAGGCATGAGTCGACTCATGAGTCGACCTCTGCTGATTTGAGCCGAAAAATCCAAAAATCAGACCTTCTGGTCTGTGCAACAGAAGTCGACTCATGAGTCGACTCCTGATGCATGAGTCGACTCATGAGTCGACCCCTGCGATGGAAAATATCAGCAACGGCTATTTTTTTGTCCATTTTAATTGTCATTTATGCTTCCTAAAATTGCTCTAACGGCTCTTTATCTACCTAAATTGTTTTCTCTTGCTTCTAATGCTACAAAATGCTTAAAATGGTGAAAGAAATTGCAGATTAAATAGCGGATCAAACGTGAAATCAAAAACGAGAAGAACAGAAGAGAGGATCCGAAATCTATACGAAAAAGCCTGAGATCAACGAAAAATCCAAAAAGAAAAAGAGAGAGGATCCACAATATACCAGAGAGATTGTGAAAGAGAAAAGCAAGATCTTTCAAGGAGAGAATCTTTCAAGCTTATTGTTTCTACCTTGGTCTAGAGATCGTTCAAAGCTTTCAAGAGATCTTCAATCAACAATCAACCTCTTCTCAAGCATTCAAGCGTTCATCCACTTTGAGAAAATCCAAAAAAGGGGTTCTTCATTTGAGTAAAGCTTTTATTGTTATATTCGCTCATTTAAAGGAGCTGTTATTGTATTAATCTGTGCTCAAAATTTTCTAACTCTTTGTTAGTTTTTGTTCTTATTTTTGGAGGATTTCCAAAACAAGGAAAGGTTGATCCGAACCTGAAATCGGAGTGTTTTGGGTTTACTTGTACCCGAGAAACAAGTGATCTAGCTTAGGATAGCTAGTGTCGGAGTTTCTGATGTTTTGTATTCGGGTTGAATACAAAGGATAGTGGATTGAAATTCCCAAGTAGGATCTTGAGGAGTGGATGTAGGTGCAAGGTTAGCACCGAACCACTATAAATCTTTGTGTTTGTGGTGTGCTTTATCGCTTCACTTTATTTCTTTATTATATTCTTGCATTCCTGCTTTAGGTAATTAATATTGAATTAAAGTCTTTGTTTTGTTCTTCATAAGTAATCTGTTGGGCTTAAAATTTTTAGAAACCCAATTCACCCCCCCTCTTGGGTTGCATAGCTGGGCAACAAGTGGTATCAGAGCCGGTGCTCTAGCCCTTCTTTGATCTAATAATCAAAGAGCCAAAGATCTATGGCAACCCATGTTGGTACTTCTCTAGCCGAGGGGCAATCAACAAACCGACCTCCACTTTTCAATGGGTCTAATTACACCTATTGGAAAGCTCGGATGAAGATTTTCATATAAGCACTCGACTATGATATGTGGAGTATCATAGTGAATGGTCCTCACACACCCACCAAGATTATAGATGGTGAGGAATCAACCAAATCCAAGAAAGAATGGGATGAGGTTGACAAGAAATTGGCACAATTAAATGCCAAAGCCATGAATGTTCTTTATTGTGCACTAGATGCAAGTGAATTTAATCGCATTTCTACTTGTGCATCTGCTAAAGAAATATGGAATAGGTTAGAAATAACCCATGAGCGAACAAATCAAGTAAAAGAATCTAAAATAAACATGCTTGTACATAAATATGAATTGTTCAAAATAGAACATGATGAGTCCATAACTGCTATGTTTACTCGTTTTACTGATATAATCAATGGTTTAAAGAGTCTTGGCAAATCTTATACTAACAGTGAACTTGTAAGGAAGATTCTCAGGTCACTGCCAAGAACTTGGGAAGCCAAGGTGACTGCCATCCAAGAAGCAAAGGACTTGAACACTCTACCTCTAGAAGAGCTTCTTGGATCCTTGATGACTCATGAACTTAGCATGAAGCAACATCAAGAGGATGAAATCAAAAAGAAAAGAACCATTGCCCTCAAATCTACAACTTCACCTGATTATGAAACGGATGAATCTGAAGATGAAGAACAGGATGAAGAGATGGCTCTCATCACCCAGAAATTTAAGAAGTTTCTAAGAAAAAGGAAACAGGGGATGAGAAAGAAATTCACAAAAGGGGATCAAAGCAAAGAAAAGGAGAAAGATCAACCCCCTATATGCTACGAGTGCAAGAAGCCAGGATATTTCAGATCCGAATGTCCACAATTGAAGAAAGGTCCAAAGAAGTTCAAAAAGAAGGCAATGATGGCGACTTGGAGTGCGAGTGATGACTCAAGCTCCGACGAGGAAACCTCAACAGAACAAGCCAACCTGTGCCTGATGGCACATGAAAATGAGGTAACTTTTGAATCCACTAGTGAATTTACTTTTGAAGAATTGCATGAAGCATTCTATGATTCAATTGATGAATTAAAGAAACTAGGGAAGAAAAACAAAGAGCTGAAATTAAAAAATCAATCCTTAGTGAAACAAGCTGAAAATCTTTCAATTGAAAAATTCACCTTGATTCAAGAAAATCAAAACTTAAAGGATGAAATGAACAAGCTGAAATCTATAGTAGATAAGTTCACCTTAAGTTCAAACAAACTAAATATGATCCTTGAAAATCAGAAAGCTATATATGATAAGGCTGGACTTGGTTATAAACCCCTGAAGAAATAAAAATTTCTGAAGGATATTTATGTAAATTATTCAAGTAACAAGTCTACAAATATTACTTGTTTTAAATATGGAAGAATAGGACATAAATCATACACATGTCTTATTAACAAATATGCAAACACAAAGAAAATATGGGTTCCAAAAGGAACCATTCTGACTAACCTGAAAGGACCCAAGAAAGCTTGGGTACCTAAGACAGAAACGTGACCTTTGCTTGCAGGTGTGTCTAGCATCCCAAGAAGGAAACAGGAAATGGTATCTTGACAGCGGATGCTCGAGACACATGACTGGTGATGAATCACAATTCATCACGCTTGATGCTAAGGATGGAGGGATGGTCACCTTTGGAGATAATGGCAAAGGAAAGATCATCGGGATAGGTAACATTGGTATCACTCCCTCCAAATACATTGAGAATGTTTTATTAGTTAAAGGTTTAAAGCATAACTTACTTAGCATTAGTCAATTCTGTGATAAAGGGTATAAAGTAAGTTTTGAATCATCTGTTTGCATTGTGACGAGTCCTATTAACGATGGTATTAAATTTATAGGACATAGGCATGGCAATGTTTATATGATAGACTTGAATGATTTAACTAAATTAGACATGCAATGCCTAGTTTCCTTAAATGCTAAAATAAATGAGACTAGTTGGCTGTGGCATCGTAGACTTGCACACATTAGCATGCATTCTCTCTCAAAATTAATTAAAAAGGATTTAGTTCTCGGTTTGTCAAAACTGAATTTTGAAAAGGATAGAATTTATGATGCATGCCAATTAGGTAAACAAACTAGAGTATCATTTAAACCCAAAAATACTATTTCAACTTCTAGACCTTTAGAGCTCTTACATATGGATTTATTTGGACCAACTAGAACCACTAGTCTAGGAGGAAAACGATATGGATTTGTAATAATAGATGATTACTCTCGTTTTACTTGGGTTTTCTTTTTAGCTCACAAAAATGAAACTTTTCATATTTTCACTAAATTTCATCGAAAAGTCACTAATGAAAAAGGGTTTTCAATTCAAAATATTAGAAGTGATCATGGAACAGAATTTGAAAATCATGACTTTGAAAATTTTTGTGATGAAAATGGAATTGGCCATAACTTCTCTGCTCCTAGGACACCCCAACAGAATGGGGTAGTTGAAAGGAAAAACAGAACCTTAGAAGAAATGGCCCGTACCATGCTTTGTGAAAGCAACCTTCCAAGATATTTTTGGGCAGAAGCTATTAACACAGCATGTTACATTTTAAATCGTGCTTTAATTAGATAATTTTTAAAGAAAACCCCCTATGAACTTTGGAAAGGAAGAAAACCAAATATTGTATATTTTCATGTCTTTGGTTGCCGATATTTTGTATTAAATAATGGAAAAGAAAAACTTGGTAAATTTGATGCAAAATCAGATGAAGCAATCTTTTTAGGTTACTCCTCCACTAGTAAAGCATATAGAGTTTTCAACAAAAGAACTTTAGTAGTTGAGGAGTCCATACATGTTGTCTTTGATGAATCTAACGATCTTCCTTCAAGGAAGAATGAGGGTGTTGATGATGCAGAGCCACTAATAGAAGGTATGAAGGAGATCACTCTGAAAGACTCAGCAACTCCAAAAGACAAGGATCAAGAAGACGAACAAAATGAAAGAGGTGAAGAAATTCAAGAACAACCTCAAGGTACAAATGACCTACCCAAGGAATGGAGGTATGTTCACAACCACCCTAAGGAGTTAATAATTGGTGATCCTATGCATGGGGTAAAAACACGTTCTTCACTTAGAGATGTACTTAATCATTGTGCTTTTGTATCTCAACTTGAACCTAAAACTTTTGAAGAGGCTGAAAATGATCATAACTGGATTAATGCTATGCAAAAGGAACTTAATCAATTTGAAAGAAATAATGTTTGGACCTTAGTATCAAGACATAAAGATTATTCAATAATTGGCACAAAATGGGTCTTTAGAAACAAATTAGATGAGCATGGAAATGTAATTAGAAATAAAGCAAGACTGGTTGCTAAGGGATATAATCAAGAAGAAGGAATTGATTTTGATGAAACCTTTGCACCTGTTGCTAGATTAGAAGCTATTAGACTTCTACTTGCATATGCTTGCTTTATGAATTTCAAGTTATTTCAAATGGATGTTAAAAGTGTATTTTTAAATGGATATATCTCTGAAGAAGTATATGTAGAACAACCCCCTGGATTTTTAAATCATGCTTTTCCTAATCATGTCTTTAGATTAAATAAAGCTTTATATGGATTAAAACAAGCACCTAGAGCATGGTATGAAAGGCTAAGCAAATTTCTACTAAATAATGGTTTTTCAAGAGGCAATGTAGATACAACCCTATTTATTAAAAGAAATCAAAATGATATGCTAATTATACAAATTTATGTTGATGACATAATTTTTAGGTCTACTAATGAATCCCTTTGTCAAGACTTTGCTAAGCTTATGCAGGGAGAGTTCGAGATGAGCATGATGGGAGAACTCACCTTCTTCCTCGAACTCCAAATCAAACAATCAAAAGAGAGAATCTCCATCATCCAAAGCAAGTACACCAAGGAACTACTCAAAAGATTTAGAATGGAGAACTGCAAACCAATTGACACACCAATGAGTCCCTCAAGTAAGCTTGACAAGGATGATGAAGGTAAAAGCGTAGACTTAAAATACTATAGAGGTATGATTGGCTCATTATTATATCTAATTGCAAGTAGGCCTGATATCATGTTTAGTGTTTGCTTATGTGCTAGATATCAATCTAATCCTAAGGAATCTCATTTGAATGCTGTTAAAAGAATCCTTAGATACTTAAATGGTACACAAACTATAGGGTTATGGTACTCTAAGGACTCACAAATTAATTTGTTAGGATATTCAGATGCTGATTTTGCTGGATGTAAATTAGATAGAAAAAGCACAAGTGAAACTTGCCAATTTCTTGGAGTAAACCTAATCTCATGGTTTAGCAAGAAATAAAATTCGGTGGCACTGTCTACGGCTGAGGCCGAATACATTGCAGCCGGAAGTTGTTGTGCTCAAATCTTGTGGATTAAGCAATAACTCGAAGATTTTGGAATCAAACTTAATGAAACACCAATAAGATGTGACAACACAAGTGCCATAAATCTATCTAAAAATTCAATTCAACACTCAAGATCTAAACATATTGAAATAAGACATCATTTTATAAGAGAACATGTTCAAAACAAAAATGTAATTCTTGAATATGTTTGCACTGAAAATCAATTAGCTGATATCTTTACAAAGGCCCTTAGTGAGGATAGATTCTGTGAAATTAGGAGAAATCTAGGAATTCTAGATCCATTTGCATAAAATTTTTCAATTTTCAAAGAATTGATTAGAGCTCAATTTTAAACATCCATCCTGGTCCCAAAAGCTCAGATTTATCATTCTAAAAACTTATCATTGAGCAAAATTCCTTCACTCAAAATTTCAAATTTTTCTAGAATTTATTCACATTTTTCCTGATTTTCTGAACTTCATGAGTCGACCCCCATGAGTCGACTCAATGGCAAACTTGTAAATCCCACAAACTTCCCACGGGCTCATTGTTTTTAAACGGAAACCCTGTTTGTGAGACGACTCATCTTCTCATCATCTTCCTTCCGAAAGCCGTTCTTTCCAACTCTTTTTTGCTCCAAATCCAAGGATTTATCTCGAGGCAATTCTCCCTCCTACTCTCCACCAAAAAAATCGCCTCCTTAGAAAAGAGATTTCTCGTGCTTTCTCGCATTGCTTGGCGCGGTTGGAACGTGCCCTAGCACTTCACCGAACTTCCAAAATTCACTTCTTTTCTCCACTAAAATTCCTCTTTACTCTCTTGTGATCCCTCCTCCTCTCAATTCAAGTCTTCTTGTCTGCTACTTTATTGGATATGGCTCCAAAGATGAAACTTCCTCAAAGAAGGAAATCAATCCGTGAGCCTGAGGAAATTGTCCGAAAGAAAAGGCATGTTCAGTCTTCCAGTGTTCCCACTCCAGTTTCAGTACCTGCTCAAGGTCCATCTCAATCCTCCATAAGCCCCAGTGTAAATCCTCTTTCTGATAGAAAAATAGAAACCGGGAAAAATATAGATTTTCGGTTCTTTGAGAAAGAAGGCTTTACTTTTGCAAGTAAGATCAAAAATCAAGGATGGGAACTTTACTGCTCCCTTAAGGAAGTCACCTATGTTGATCTAGTTAGAGAGTTCTACCAGAACCTAAATTATGGAAATGGGTCAGTGACTTCAACTGTAAAGGAGATTGACATATGCTTGGATTCTAGGATATTGGAAGAAATATTTCAGTTGCCTAGTGAAGGATACTCATATATGGAACTCCCAATTAAAGAAGAAGGGATCAGAATTATCTTAGGAGAAGCTTTTTCAGGAAATTTAAACAAATTGGAAGCAAAGCTATTATCCATTGAGATGAGGGTCCTGCATCAGATTGTAACAAAACTCTTCTTTCCTAGGAGTGGTAGGCATGATCTACTATCTGGCAGAGATGTATGTGTCATGTTTCATATCATCACTCAGACCCCCCTAAACCTCCCTGCACTTATGATAGAGGCCATGAGAGAAACTTTGAATAGATCCAAGGCACACTTGCCTTATGGTATGGCCCTTACTAGAGTATTTAGGAGGTTTGGAGTTAGCTGTGAGGGGGAGGCACCTATCAAACTCTCACATGTGGACACTTTCAACCAACACAGCCTGCATCGAATGGGAATTACAAAGACTGTTGGTGGTTGGATCAAGGGCTCTGAAGAAAGAACTGAGGATAGAGCTGAAACAAGAGCTGAAGACAGAACTGAAGGCAGAGTAGAAGAAGAAGGTCCATCTTCTCCTGTACATGACTTCAGGGCAGCTTCACCAGATACCCAGTTTATTCCTGATACTGAGGCTGGCCCTTCTGAGTTTACTAGGATGCCCACACCAGTGCATCAGTCAGAGAGCAAAGCACCTCATTCAGAGTTCAGACTGGCTGACGATCAGATCGAGCATATTTCACAGCGTGTGGCTTCTTTGCTGTCTAGCCAGTGGAGTAGTACTTCTTTTGCACCTGGAGCTACCTCTTCTGATCAGACCATTACTCCCCACATCTCCACTGTATTTCAGATGATATCAGATCAGTCCGTCAGGATACAGCAGCTTGAGGACACAGTCTGGAGACTGACTGGCAGAGTTCTTGACTTGCAGGGGCAAGTCCTTGCATTGGCCCATCCCCAGCCACAGGAGTCTACTATTGAGGTCACAGACCTCACTGCAGAGGCTGGCAGGCTCAGAGGAGCACTAGAAGGTGGATATGAATTACTGAGGAAAGAGATCCGAGGATCGAGTGAGCATGCTACCACCCAGTTCACTGCTCTACTTCAATCTGTTTCCAGAGCACTGAACGTACTTGATTCTATCAGACTCATGGTATCAGCCCTAGCATCTCAGCGTTCTCAGCCACCCAGTTCATCTCGTTCTCCTGCTCGTGCCAGAGGCAGACGGGGTAGAGGACGCACTTCTAATCCATCATCTCCTCACCCTATATCTGATGACTCCGATCATTGACTTATCTTGATCTTTACTAGATCCTAGGTGTTAGTATTTTGTTCTAGGATCTATACCTCGGGGCCATGTATTGACAATTAGCTGGTTGAATTTTATTTTTAAGAACTATGTATTGAAACAATTATGATATTAATGGAATCATCTTTTACCTATATTTCTACCTCTTTGTAATGATCATATTTTGGTTATATATTTTCTTCTTGTTGAAATATTGTCTTCTCCTTGTTGTTGTTTGTTGTTGATAATTGCTATATTAAGGGGGAGCAAACATCTGTGAAAAACTCTAAAGGGGAAGAAATTAAAGAATATTTCAAAAAAAAAAAAAAAAAAGAAGAGTTAACTATGTTTGATGATGTCAAAAAGAGGGAGAAATTAAACAAAAACAAAAATTGAAACTAAACAAAAAGCAAAACCCTAAATTATGAGAAAAAGGGAGAGAAATTAAACAAAAACAAGAATTGGAAGATTAAACCAAACTTGAGAAATTAAACAAAAATTGGAAGATTAAAAAAAAAAAATATTGGGAAACAAATATTGGAGAAATTAAACAAAACTTTGAGAAATTTGGTATCGAAATTTGGTATCAGACAGAAATTAAACAAAAAGCCATCCATCAAAAGCAAAATCATAAGTACAATGCAAATAAGTATTTTTTTTATATGCTCTGATATATTTCAAAATTCAAACTTGCTCTGATACATCTTTTGAAATTTTATTCACCTTGATACATCTTAAGAAATTTGTTTTACTCTGATACACCCTACAATTTCTTTTAACTTGCTCTGATACATGATAAAATTTAATCTGATACAGTGTGAAGGTTTCTCGGATAAATTATAACATTTGCTCTGATACAGTGTGAAATTTTCTCTGACATTTGCTCTGATACAGTGTGAAATTTTCTCTGACATTTGTTCTAATACAGTGTGAAATTTTCTCTGATATATTATAAAATTTTCTTGCTCTGATACATTGTAAAATCTTTTCTGATAACATTGTAAAAAAAATTATTTTTCTTGCTCTGATACATTGCAAAATTTATTTCTCTTCTCTTGCTCTGATATATCTTAAACTCAAAATGATCTAATACCCTTTTCAAATCTTTAAGAAAATGGACAAACTATTTTTGCATTTATATTACATGCCAAAAGAATCATACTCTTTTCAAGCATATACACCTATAATGGATTCTTTTGAAATTAATGCATTAACATAAATATTTTTGTTCAAATATTTTGTCATCATCAAAAAGGGGGAGATTGTTGCTCCTAGATTGATTTTGATGATTACAAAGCAGATTGAAGGGATACAAATAATTTTAAAATGAAAAAGTCCTTATGCTCTTCAAGGGCAAAATCATAATTTCACTAAAATTCTGATTTGATAGTACCATTTGGTAGAACAAATGATTTGAAATCTATTGGTGAAAATTTCATTGTGTTTGGACTTATATTTTTGAAGTTATGAAGGTTTGAAGTGCATGAGTCGACTCATGAGTCAACTCATGGCACTATGAGCTGAATGGCATGCAAAAAATTCCCATGGCATGCTGGATTTTGACTTGGCACGACCTGTGAGTCGACTCATGAGTCGACCCACAAGGCATGAGTCGACTCATGAGTCGACCTCTGCTGATTTGAGCCGAAAAATCCAGAAATCAGACCTTCTGGTCTGTGCAACAGAAGTCGACTCATGAGTCGACTCCTGATGCATGAGTCGACTCATGAGTCGACCCCTGCGATGGAAAATATCAGCAATGGCTATTTTTTTGCCCGTTTTAATTGCCATTTATGCTTCCTAAAATTGCTCTAACGGCTCTTTATCTACCTAAATTATTTTCTCTTGCTTCTAATGCTACAAAATACTTAAAATGGTGAAAGAAATTGCAGATTAAATAGTGGATCAAACGTGAAATCAAAAACGAGAAGAACAGAAGAGAGGATCCGAAATCTGCACGAAAAAGCCTGAGATCAACGAAAATCCAAAAAGAAAAAGAGAGAGGATCCACAATATACCAGAGAGATTGTGAAAGAGAAAAGCAAGATCTTTCAAGGAGAGAATCTTTCAAGCTTATTGTTTCTACCTTGGTCTAGAGATCGTTCAAAGCTTTCAAGAGATCTTCAATCAATAATCAACCTCTTCTCAAGCATTCAAGCGTTCATCCACTTTGAAAAAATCCAAAAAAAGGGTTCTTCATTTGAGTAAAGCTTTTATTGTTATATTCGCTCATTTAAGGAGCTGTTATTGTATTAATCTGTGCTCAAATTTTCTAACTCTTTGTTAGTTTTTGTTCTTGTTTTTGGAGGATTTCCAAAACAAGGAAAGGTTGATCCGAACCTGAAATCGGAGTGTTTTGGGTTTACTTGTACCCGAGAAATAAGTGATCTAGCTTGGGATAGCTAGTGTCGGAGTTTCCAACGTTTTGTATTCGGGTTGAATACAAAGGATAGTGGATTGAATTCCCAAGTAGGATCTTGGGGAGTGGATGTAGGTGCAAGGTTAGCACCGAACCACTATAAATCCTTGTGTTTGTGGTGTGCTTTATCGCTTCACTTTATTTCTTTATTATATTCTTGCATTCCTGCTTTAGATAATTAATATTGAATTAAAAGTCTTGTTTTGTTCTTCATAAGTAATCTGTTGGGCTTAAAATTTTTAGAAACCCAATTCACCCCCCCCCTCTGGGTTGCATAGCTGGGCAACAAATTTCATTGCTTGTTAGGATAAAATAACCACATATATCTTTATAATTAAATATAACCAAAAATTGATAATTTTGAATTCATCGATCATTAATTAACTAAAAATCAAGATTCGGATGTACCTTTATTTGTATGACTGCGGATGGATCAAGTTTTAAGATTTGATTCAGAGATTGATATGTTTAAGAGAACCCAAAGACAATCTTGCTCCAGAGATCAATATAATATCACTTTGGTTCAAATCGATGTAAGATCCTTTTGGTCTTATCTTTGGAATAAAACTCATCAGCTGATGGGGGGATTAAGTCCTTCAAAGTTTTATCGGACTAGAATCTGGATTAACATGTATGCCCTTAAGGGCTTTACCTGACTGAAATTCAGATTAACATGTATGCTCCTCAGGATTTTACCGGACTGAAATCTGGATTAATATGTATGCCCTTTGGGGCTTTACTGGATTAAAATTTGGATTAATATGTATGCCCTTCAGGGCTTTACGGGATTGAAATTTGAATTAACATGTATGTCCTTCGGGGCTTTACTAGACTGAAATTTGGATTAATATGTATGCCTTTCGAATCCTTTTTCAGATTAAAATTTGGATTAACATGTATGCCCTTCGAAGCTTTATCAGACTGAAATTTGGATTAATATGTATGCCCTTCGAGGCTTTATCAAACTAAAATCCGGATTGATATATATATATATATGCCCTTTGGGGTTTTATCGAACTAGAATCTGGATTAATATGTGTACCCTTCGGGGCTTTATCGGACTGAAATTTGGACTAACATGTGTGCCCTTTGGTGCTTTATCAGACTAAAATCTGAATTGATATATATGTACCCTTCGGAGCTTTATCAGAGTGAAAACTGGATTAATATGTATGCCCTTCAAGACTTTATCAGACTGAAATCTTGATTAACAAGTGTGACTTTCGAGGCTTTATTGGACTGAAATCCAGATTAATATGCATGCCCTTTAGGATTTTACTAGACTGAAATCTGGATTGATATATATGTCCTTCGGGGCTTTACCAGACTGAAATCTGGATTAACATGTATGCCCTTCAGAGCTTTGCCAGACTGAAATCTGGATTAATATGTATGCCCTTTGGAGCTTTATCAGATTGAAATTCGGATTGATATATATGCCTTCGGGGCTTTACTAGTTTAAGGACCGAATCTCGATAAATAAAAAACATGACATATAAGAAAGGACCCGTTAAAGCATTTTTTTGATAATATTTTTTAAGATTTTTAAAATTCTGAATGCAAAAAATAACAGATCCATCTAAATTCTCAATTCTATAAACCCCTGGATAACTATATCAATGATTCGATAAAGTCCTTCCCAATTGGGAGCTAATTTATCTTGCTCAGTAAGCTTTGAAACTTCAGCTCATCTCAGGATGAGGTCATCCTTCTGAAATGACTTTGGTTTTATATAGACATTGTAATACTTAGCAATCCTTTGCTTATAGATCGCCATTTTAACATGGGCTTGTTCTCTCACTTCATAAAGAAGATTCAGATTGATCCTCAACTAGTCAGAATTGGTTTCCTCATGAAAATTTTTGACTCTATCAAATAATAGGCCAATCTCAACTGAAATCATCGTTTCAATCCCATAGGTCAACCTGAAAGGAGTTTCTCTTGTTAGAATCCGATATGTGGTTTAGTATGCTCACAGTATACTCTGTAGTTCTTCAGCCCATAACCCTTTTGCATTAATGAGTCTTATTTTCAAATCTTAAAGGATAGTTCTATTGGTTATTTCAGCCTCACCATTTAACTGTGGACGTCCAATAGATGTGAAATGGTGATCAATATAAAATTTAGAGTAGAATTCATTGAACTTGGAGTTGTCAAACTGCCGACCATTATAACTGATGATGATCCTAGATAAACCAAATTAGCATATTATAGATTTTCAGATAAAATCTTGCCTCTTTTTCTCTATGATTTGGGCTAAAGATTCTGTTCTATCTCTATCCATTTTGTGAAATAATCAATGGCTACTATCAAAAAAATTTTTTGGCCTGCCGCTACTGGGAAAGGCCCTAGTATATCCATCCCCCAAATTGCAAAGGGTCAAGAGGCAGTAATAGAAATAAACTCAATAGCAAGTTGATGTTGGATATTAGTGTACCTCTGGTATTGATCGCACTTATTGATAAGATCAGCTACATCTTTTTGAATAATTGGCTAGTAGTAACCTTGCAGATTACTTTATAAGCAAGTGACCAGCCCTCCAGATAATTTTCATATATCCTCTCATGTACTTCTCAAAGTGCGTAGTCAGCTTCATATGGTATCAAACATCAAAGTAGAGGAAGAGAATAAGACCTTTTATATAGGTGGCCTTCTTGAAGAATATACCATGGAGCTTATCTTTTAATGCTTTAGGTCTTGGTTGGATCATTGGGCAGAACTTCTTTGGATATGAAATCTATGAGGGGATCAATCCAACTCGGCTTATGACCGATCTAAAATATAGAGAGTACCTTAATACTAGGCCTATCCAACTATTCAATCATTACCTTCTGATTTAGTTCGAAAAAATCCAAAGTCGCGAGGTGCGATAAAGCATCAGCCCGAATATTTTTTTGATAGTCTACAAATAACAGGCCATCGTAGAATCCTTGACTTCAAATTGGACCTTGAACATGGCCAACGATAAGTTACAAATTTGTAAAAATCTTTAATTTTCTGATTCTGAGCTCTTTTACTATTTTGAGATCCACCATTAGGGCTTCATATTCAACACCATTATTGAAAGTACTAAAATTGAATCTCAGGACCTGCTCAGTTATGAACCCTTCAGAACTAGCCAAAATCAAACCGATGTCATTTTATTAGAAATTTGAGGCCCCATCCACATGTAGAATCTAAAATGAATTATCATTTTTAGGACTTGTCGAGATTGATCCATCATCTGGGACAGTGCACTCTGCAACAAAATCAGCTAGTATCTGACCTTTAACTGCAGTTCAAGGTTGGTAGTAGATATCAAATTTACTGAGTTCAATGGCCCATTTGATGATCTGATCTAAAGTATTAACTCTTTGTAATATCGATCTGAGTGGTTGGTCTATCAATACTACAACAATATGAGCTTGGAAGTAAGGCTTAAGTCTCCGGACTACCATAATCAAAGCATATATTATCTTTTCAATCTTTTTATATCAGATCTTTGTGTCTCACAATAGTTTGCTGGTATAGTAGATAGGCTTTTGAATGTCCATAAGAACTGAGCTGACTACATAAGATGAGACGAAAATATACATGTATAGTTCTTCACCTTCAACTAGCTTAGAAAAAAGAGGTGAGGAGCCAAGATACTTCTTAAGATCCTCAAAAGCAGTATAATATTCTTTTGTCTAGCTAAAATTTTTAATATTTCTTAATATTTTAAAGAATAGAGGCATCTTTCAGCTGACCTGAAAATAAATCGATTTAGAGTTGCCACCCGTCCGGTGAGCTGCTAGATTTCTTTGATAAAGGACAGACATTTCATTTTCAATAATGCTCTAATCTTTTCAAGATTAGCTTCTATTCTTCTTTGATTAATTAGAAAGCTAAGAAACTTACTTGAGCCAACTCTGAAGGCACATTTGTTAGGATTGAGCTTCATCTGATGCCTTCTAAGTTCTCCAAATGCTTCCTTCATATCGGTAATATGCCAATCTTCTTTGGTGCTCTTTACTATTATATCATCAACATGGACCTCCATATTCCAACTAATTTGTTGTCTGAAAACTTTGTTGACGAGGTATTGGAATGTAGCACCTACATTTTTAAAATCAAAAGGCATCATTTTGTAACAATACAAACCTCTTTCAGTGATAAAGATAATATTTTCTTCATCTTCTTGAGCTATTTGGATCTGATTATAATCTGAGAAAGCATCCATAAAGCTAAAGAGCTTGTGACCAGAGATAGCATCTATAAACTGATCAATTCTCAGTAGAAAAAACTATCCTTCGGTCAAGCTTTATTGACATCTTTATAATCGATGCATACCCTCCATTTATCATTGGTGTTCTTGACCATAACGACATTGGCTATCCATTTTAGATAATGAGCTTCCCTAATGAATTATGCTCTTAGAAGCTTGTCAACTTCCTCATTGATGGCTTTTTGCTTTTTCGAGATGAATTTTTTTTTCTTTTGCTAAACCGACTTGAAATTTGGATCCACATTTAGTTTATGAATAATCACATCGGTAGGGATGTCAGCCATATCAGAAGCCAACAAGCAAAAATATTAGCATTTACTCATAGAAACTTGATCATTTTCTCTCTTAAATCATCTTCAAAAACATAAGCATTTTCCCTCTAAAAGAATAGCTTCCAGCTTTTCTGTCAGTTCACTTCAGATTTTTTTGACCTCATTCAATGCATCCAGTATGTCAACTGGCATAGTTTTCATCGGTTGATTTATTTTAATAAAAATTATAAAATATCATCGAGCCACCATCTGATTGTCATGTATTTCACCAACTTATTTTTTAGTTAAAAAAATACACCAACAGATGGTAAGTAGAGACAATGGCCTTGAGAGTATTGAGACCAAATTAATCGAGAATCGCATTATAGGTAGATGGAATTCTGACTATTAGAAAAGTGAGTAGCACCACTGACTGCCTTGCTTCCTGTCCCTCTGTAACTGATAGAGTAATTTTTCTCTTAGCCGCCACCAAATTTTTTGAGAACCTGACAAGGGGAGTATCAATCTGTCTGAGTTGTCCAGTCAGGTTCATTTTTGAGAAAGCATCGTAGAATAATACATCAATAGAGCTTTCATTATCAACAAGAACTCTTTTTACATCATACTTTGCTATCATCATAGAGACAATGATAGCATCCTTATAAGAAGTTTGGATCTTCTTTACTTCATGTTCAAAAAATGAAATACCATCTTCAATTCTCTGCTTCTTGGGAGATAGGTTATCAGTGCTAGATAGGATGCCGAATATCATCTTGATAATGCCAACAGTTGGTCGGTTGTGGTGATCAAAAATTTCTTCTATTGGAGGTCTGTATTCTTCGATTTTAGCCAGTCTGACATATTTACCGAGATAGCCTTGACACACTAAGATTTCTATCTCATCTCATAACTACTTGCATTCCTCGATGTCATGGCCATGATCTCTATGGAAGTGGCAATATTTTTGCTTGTTTCTCTCTTCTGGAGGGCCTTCAAAGGACCAAGCCTTCAGAGATATCTTTTTCCTTCAATCTCTGTCAGAATTTGAGCTCGAAGAGTGGACAGAAGGGCATAAGAATTAAAGCATCGAGGTGGACTTCTTGACCTCAGATTTTTTTTGGGGTCGAAATGAATTTTTAGTCTGTTGTATCTCATCATTCTCCCTCGATCATTTTTTTTTTTAATTTTTATCCTTCCTTGCTTGCCTTAAGATAGCTTCCTCCTCCTTGCCCTGGGCGTACTTATGCACCCGATCAATTATCTCATCGTAGGTATCTAAAAAAATTTTTATTCAGAGAAAAAATCAAACAATTTCTTTGGTGTCCCCTCTTCAAAGCAGACATGGTAACTGATTCATTGAATTTTTTTACTTCCAGGATGGCCATGTTAAAATGAGTCATGTACTTCTGAAGATCTTCTCCTTTCTGCTGTTGAACGGAGAAAAGACTATCCACATACCTCAGATGAGATCTGTTAGTACCAAAATAAGTGACGAACAATCTCCCAAGCTGCTCAAAAGAAGAGATTGATCCTTATGAGAGTCCAAAAAACCAAACCCTCATCGCCTTCTTGAGGGCTGCAGGAAAAGCAATATACAATAGGGCATCGGAAGCCCCTTGTAAAGTCATAAGGGCCCTATAACCCTCGATATGATCTATTGGATTAGCAGAGCCATCAAAGACTTGATGACGGGTATTTTGAATTAGTTTGAAATTGGTTTACTCAAGATCTCATGAGAGAAAGGAGATTGAAGATTGAAACTATCTTTATTCTGAGATCGACCTTCTACCTCGAGCTCCATCAAACATCTTTCAAGATCCAGAACCTTATGCTTCAGGTCATCCTATCTTTGAACTTTCAGAGTACTAGAGGCAAATTCGCTGGTAGCCTCATCAATGTGCTATTCATCTTGATAGGCTGGTTAAGGGCTATGCTGAGATAAAGCATTTGGAAGAGGAGCTTCTTTTGATAATTGCTCCTCCTTCTTTTGAAGCTGTTGAATAGCTACTATAAGGGCTTGGACTTGCTGAACAAAAAAATTGAATTGTTAAGGATCAACAGCGATCAGCTGCTGTGGTGGCACCTCAAGTGCTTCTTCTTTTGGAGTGAAGGGATAGGGCTGTTTGAGCTCATATTTTGACCATCTTTTTCATAAAAAAATCAGAGAGACCCTTCCTCTAGCACCAATCTGTTGCTGTAAGGCTTAAAATTTAGAATAGAGTGGATCAATAAGAGCGAGGCTTAGTCGGAGTGATCCTTGCGACCTGACGAGAATTTCTCCAATCTACAAAATCAATCAAGAAACTGGATGAAGATCCTCCGATTCTTAACCCTTTGATGCTTAAGTTAGTTTGAACCTTAAGAACAGAGATAGAAAGAGTAGAAGAGCTAGAGAGATTGAATAGAACTAGAAGAGAATTGGGTAGAAGCCAAGAGTCTGACCTAATTTTCTACCAACAGAGTCTCTCTAGTTTTAGAGAGCAGAATTTATCAATAGATAATTCCTAACTCTCTATTTATAGAAAGATTGAAGAGATCATTCCAGAGTTTGTTAGACCATTTAGAGGAGTCTATTAGGCAGTTAGAGAGCCACCTGCAAGTGAGCTGGTGTATAGCTGTGCATATGAGCTGGATATGAGATCGTGACCTACTATAGGTTGATTGAGGAAACCATGTGAGCATTCGCAACAACGATTAAGTCCATGACTATAATAGTTTACCTTGGTAGATGATCGAGATGAAATAGAGATGTCATAACATTCATCCTAGATAAAGAGACATCAGGGTTCTGATCGATAAATATCCAACCTAGATATTTCTTTGTTAGCTGAGACGTCATTCCGACAGAACACAAGGGTGTCTTTTATTCAGCTCGATAAAATTTCAAGCAGAATCTGCTAACCAATAAATTGGTCTGCTGGGATCTTGCACTTTTAGATTGATATCTCTTTAATCTCGCATGATGATGCCACGTATCTTGAGACTGGTTTAATGCACCAACATACCCAATAGAATTGATATGTTTAGAGGGTATCTTAAGATCATTAATAAAGTTTATAAATAAAATGCTTTTCTTTTATTTTGCAATGGAGTTAAACCTGCTTCTTCTCAAGAAGTTGTAGGTTTGTTATGGAATTTAGCAATTAATATTTTCTACAATTTTATCTAAGAACAAATAAAGATGATCTAAACCAAGAATGGAAATAAAATTAATTAACTATGAATTTGCATAGGATAGTAAATATCATTATATAAACAATCATCAGTATATTGATTTAGTATGTTTTATTGTATTTAAATTATTTGTTACTGATTCACATCAGGAGATGTCCAAAATAAATATAAAAGATTATCACAATCAAATATATAAAATAATATATGATCAGCATTCTTTTTTTTTTTTTTTGGGTACAATATCAGCATTCTTATATGGGTGGCATATATGAGTTGTGGCTATATTGGATTTTCAGATTGAAAATGCACTAACTCTTGTTTGTGTTCAAACAACAGTTGTTTATCTTTCAACACCAATCTTGCAAGGAAAAGAAGCAAAACAAATTATTTCTTCAGTCACTCTATATAGAACGGTGGGTGGAAGAACATCCTTTTTCTTTGGTTCCTGTGTGTTTCTACATCCTTAATTTTCTTTCAAGAGTGATCCCCATCTATTTCCCTGTAGCATCCACCAAAGGAAACTCAAGGCCAACATCTAGAGATTGACTAAGTAATCAAATCTTATGTCAGTAAAATGAATATGACTTTTCCTTGTCCCCACCTAATCACACCTACAATTTGTACTTTGCTTGGGATTAAATTGACTTTTTCTATTTTCCTCACCAACTTATGTCACGCCCCCGACCCGAGATTGTGAATCGAGGGTCATGGCAACCGCCGCATACTTATAGAATACTTTTCCCATAAGCATGCAAGGCATCTCATCATGATATCTTCACAAACAGTTAAATAAATTTTTCTTTATTCAATAATCAAACCTTGGTTCAAATAACAAATCAAAACTAAGTGTTCAAAAGAAAGTAACTGTCTGACAAAAGTCAATACTAAAAAACAAAACTAAAGGTCTTGAATCAATTCTGAGAAAATCCTAAATCAATGAGTTAACTCCATCTCTAATCGCTCTCCCAACCGAAACCCGCATCATGCTAATTTTTCGGATCTGTAAGAAAAACATAAAACTTATCATGAGCTAAATAGCCCAGTAAGCAGTGTATACCTTTAAACTGAATAATCAGGCAAATAATACTATGCATCACAAATCAATATGTAATTTCATGAAATCATAATTATACTGTCAATCATATATAAAAG